>NW_027468657.1:2293515-2311015 GCF_046254945.1 Alosa pseudoharengus
ATGACATGTGGGCCCTGGTCTACACATACAGTATATAGTTGGTAGTATAGTGGGAGGATATTATGAGAGGCCGCTTAGGAAACAATTCATACTTGGTCATACACACACACACACACTATCATAACCTCACACACACACTATCATAACCTCACACACACACACTATCATAACCTCACACACACACTATCATAACCTCACACACACACACTATCATAACCTCACACACACACTATCATAACCTCACACACACACACTATCATAACCTCACACACACACACTATCATTACCATAGATGTGTCCTCTTGTCTTTAAGGCAGTCTACCCATCATCATATTGAGTCCCTCTCATGCTTGTTTGGGATTTCCTGTGCAGAATTGGTTCTCAACTTTGTTTTTAAGCGAGGTGGCCAGAGATCTAGAATGTGTGAAGAGCGAGGTGGCCAGAGATCTAGAGGGCCCTATCATGACATTCTAAAGTGCATCGTCACTCGTCAAAAGTCTATTCAAATTTAGTAGGATGTCCAGTTCACATTGGGAGGGGTTTCGTTCTCAAAAGTGGAGCGCATGGCGTAACAAGGTGTTCCTAGGTATTTTAATGAGTCATATGGGTGTGTTTGGGGCGTAACATCATTTTAAACCAATGAGAATGACATCTGTCATTCCCTTTAACGGCGCAATGCGCGATATGTCAAATAAATGCATCGGTATTTTGGCATTCAACGGCGCATTTGAAGGAGGCTGCTTGCGAGACCTTATGGAATAGTAATTCTTAAACCATGCTTTACTAAAACCTAGCATAGCCTTCACGTATTTGCACTCGTCTATTATTTGAACTCATTGGCAAAGTGAAACTAACTTCACCAAGGAGTCAGTCAACGACAAGACAGTTATATGCAGTTACTTTCACTATTGACTGACAATGGGTTACCATCGAAAACATAGGCTGGAAAAAGCAACACTTACCCTAATGTTTCTCAAATGACTGAATAAAACAACATTTATCCTGCAGAGGAGTTGCTTATATCTCGTGACAGTGCGTCTTCAGCTGTGCTCCATACGTGTCTCTCGCCTCTCCCCTAATCACTTTTAACCGTCATTACCAATTTGCAAATGATGGTGAATAACTACTCATCATGAGATGTACAGTATTTCGTAATATGTTTATTCTAATTATGTTTACCATTGTAATCGTGCAATTTGTAATGCTTTGCATGGACGTGCGCTGGTGTGCGTTCATGAATGATAGAAGGATGGTGCGTGCACCTGCCAATATGACTGTTGACATGCGCTCTTAAAGCTACATTGTGTACTTTTTTGAGTTAATTCTTAGCAAAAACCCATTTGTTCTTTCAAAAATATGTGCTCATTCATGTGTAATTATTTCCACTTACTAATCAAAGTATTCTCGTAAGTGTAGAATCTGCTATTCCAAATACATACGCGCGAGTCGCGCAAATGGCTGAATCCATGTTGCGCCTCCATCTTTGAAATACATTCGCCAACTAGGGACATTCCTGGAAATTCAGCTCCGCCTTTCGCGCTTGTAGGCAACACTCATTGCATGATCAGTCTACTCGCGACTGCCGGCAGATTTGAAAGTCTGTTGAAAATGGAGGATTACAACTATTCTCGAGGACATGAAAAGGAGTCGCCAAGGAAGCGAAAAAGAGAATTAAAACGCCAACGCGACCGGAAAAACAACAGACCAAAGTCAATATTGGAGTGGCTTTTCTAAGATGGAAAGAGCTCGTGAGGAGCAAGGATTTTAAAAGGGACGCCGAAATTGCCTGCTTTCTCCTCGACAGGTAATTTGGCCTATTCGTAAACATACAGTCTATGGTGTAAATTCGAAGTTTTATAGTTGCTTGGCTTAGTATAGCATGGTTGTCCATAACGCTAGAATGACGTCTGGGATACTTTTCCTCGCGTCGATGAAAAAGGATTGTAACATAAATCTGCTATGACGGATCACAGGCAAAGGGCACTAAATTGTAGTTATTTTTCATTGCTTTTGCTTTGTAGCCTAAATATTATATCCTAATCTGATAATGCTAGTGTAGCCAATTCCAAGGGTGACGTTCACATCCTGAGGCCTGTCCTGTAGTCTTATTAATTGTAGACGTAGCCTACTAAATTGTCTGAACGTTTTTCACTGCATGAAAACAATTGTTGATTCTATGTGATTGTTGTTTGATAATAACTGAAAGTATATTTTTAATATCTTGGTGTTTACCATTTTATGTACTGTTATATGTTGTGAAACGCTCTGCTTATTCATTTCAGATGAGCATCTTGGCGCAATTGCAGAAGCCCCTGAAATTGAGAACCTTGAACAGAGGTAACCCATCAATGCTCATAATAAGCGCTTTCAGACATACGTGTAAGACCGGAGGTTCTGCCGATGTTAAACGGTGGGGCCGTATATCTGAACGACATAACCGGTCATATGGAAGTCCGAATTCACCCGGTGTTTATACTACCCCCGACCTAGTATTTCCTCCGGACATTATGTAAATGTGCTGTGTCTGAACGAGGCGTAGAACATGCAGTTAAAATCACACCTAGTGAGAGGGCATGTTGGTGACGTTTCTTTTGTGCGTCCATGTGGTTAAATCTGACTTAAATGCCAGTGTTATGATGGAGTGGCATAGTGCTGTCCAGAAAATCTCCGACATGGAAAGATGCAGACATCACGGAGCTACTGTCCATGAGGGCATACAACATTTTGATAAAACACATGAAGGGAATGGCACGTTGTAGCCTACAACTGCATGGCAAGGCCAAACGAATTCAAAAGACTGAATCATCATAAGCAGAAGGCGCTGAAAAGGCAGTAGCCTACAGCGACGTTGTTGACGGACGACAATAACAGGAGTATTTAATAAATTGTTAGCCAACACGGTTTTCTGTTCATTGATAACCTTAGGCAGAATTAGGCTACAGAAAAGAATACAGGATTTTTTTCTCTCCCGGCAGTAAAGACAGTAGATTCGTGTTTAAAATTAAATGAAAACTAAAGGTAGGCTATAGGCTAATTATGCATATGACCATCCAGAGGAGGCTGGTGATCTGTCAAGAATGATGAAGATCGTAAGATACAGATGGTTTTATTGTTGCTGTCATTATTACCACAAACACGAATTGACAACGAAACCATGGCGATCGTGGGTTATATCTTGCCTGCTTATTAGGCCATGCACAGCCCTGTCAGAACTCCGTGTAGCATGCATACTGCAGTTTTCATAAACCATCACCAACTAGTTCGCACTTTGGATATATCGTTGGATTGTGAAAAGCCCAATTTCGAATAACTACAGTACAACAGATGAGGTAGGATGCATCTTTTGCAATTACAATTTCGTGTTGGTGAGACCTGTAGACATGTCATCTCGAGTTCCACGACAGCTTAGCTAGTGCCACCGAAATATGACACTGAAATCCTTTCACTATTGGAGTCGCTCAGATAGAAACAGCTGTAACGTGGTTAGGACACTTTTGCTGTGGAGTGGAGACGCCATAAGTTAGGTGTGGTTTTGACAATCAGAAAAGCAATATACTGAAATAGTTTAATGATGTAAAGTCAAGTGCTGGTCTGGTGTGTGTGCACGCAGTTTTTATTGATGAGTCGGAGTGGCAAGGGCATTATAAAACTTCTCGCTCTTAGGCCTACTCATACATCGCGTTGAAATGGCGTAGCTGTCTAAATTCAAATCATATCATGCTAGGGGAGAAATCGTTGGACATCCATTATTTTGTTATTCAGCACCCATGGTCAAAAATATGTCCCAGCGCGCCTGCATGGGGATAGTATGCTTTTGGAAAAAAATAAATCATGAAAAAACTTCACTGTTATGTAGTATTTTGTTTGTTGCTTAAAAACGTTGTATGATGGCCTTGAAGTCTTGAGTTAGCCTACTGAATTGGCTGGTAGCCTACCATAAAGTGTGTGCATGCTCTCTCTCTCCAACGCAAACCAGATTCTGGCACATAACGTTGAAAACAGATAAATGTGTTTACTCGAAGCACACATACAAATACTGTATGTGCGCACTTACGTGACTATCCTACTTCAAGTATTAGCCTACGCACAATATATTTCTCTTTAGCCTATAATGCATAGGCTACACTTTGTAAAAAGCAGCTGTGACAGGCAGCGGCCGCATATATTTTGCGTCATATATCTCGCATCTTGTGAACTCTAAGCCCCCACCCCTCACTCGACAACCACACGGAGATTCTGTAATGTGCGTGTATGTCGTTCACACATACGTCCGTATAAGGTCAGTATTAGGTCCGCAGGTTAGCATCATATCTGAATCATCCGAAGGGTAGGACCTCCGTTTGACAAACCTCCGCATGTACTCCGGAGGTTATATCTGAAAGCGCTTAATGTCTATACCCGATGACATTCTCTATTGTATATTTTCATGATATAAGCATTTATATATATTTTTTACAAAGCCTACATGACATGAGCATCGTGGAGGAGGATGTGGACGAAATTCAATGGTCTTGTTATGTGATGCACGTGCATGCCTTCATTGTAACCTTGCCTGTAACTCAGTCTAGGCAAAATAGCACTATACAGATTAGTAACAATATGTTGAACTATATAAAATGGCGTGTATGTCTAACGACACTGCATGTCTTCCACAGGATCAGCTTTCCAGGAGACTGCAAATTTAGAATGATGGCCCATGTTGCTTCAAAGGCACCATACAAAAAGGAAGGGTTCATGTGTAAATACCATAATTTGTTAATTTCTGTAAATAAATATATTGCAAATAACATTGTTGACCATGTTACTGTCATTTGGTGTTTCAAAATGGTAAATTACCACAACTCCTTTTTTAATTATAAGTTTGTGGATGTAATGTATGAGGTACAGCATGAACAGTCTCTTATCAATTCTAAAAGTTTTTATTTTCATGAAAGCAAAATATAGCGATGTACCGGTGTAAAATAAATTAAATACAGTTTTAAAAGGAACAGGCAGTACAAGAACACTAATACAAAACTATTTACAATAACACAACATTACAACATTATAGGAAGGTGAAATAAATTCCAGAGATGTCCCTGAGGGTCAGGGAATTTATCCCTTATCCTACACACACAGCTTGGGATCACTCTTCTATTACCCTGTCCTAGAGACCCATGCTGCCAGAAAATGAAATGTCTGTAGGTAGCATATCTGAACTCTATTGTCATCACCTGGCTCTCTTACATGGCCTAATGCTGTGATGTCTGTGATGTACTGCCTGTGAATCTGGAGAAAACCTTCATCTAGGCAGTGCTGTGTGTAGTGAGGCAGAAGGCTCACACAGGTGGCAGGGTTTTGTCCACAGCATTTTCTCTTCTGATCGATTGGCATGTCTCTGCAGTGTGTACAACTACACCAAGGCATCCCTGGCACAGGTGGGGGGACGACATGTCTGCACTGATGCATCAAACACCAGACCTGGCTGCCTCACTATAGCAACTGTGTGGTGAGGTTCCTGTGCTCTTGCAGGCTCATTCCATCCACAAGTCTGAAGAAATAAGACACAAGAAATAAGATCAGATAGGCTTGTTTAGGTAGCAAAGTTAGATTGTTAGCAGAGTAGTAGTAATAGTAGCCTACTCTGTGTCATTTTTCAAGTGTTCACACAAAATGATGAATACTATGTATGTGTATGGACAATGAAAAGGTGAAAATGTTGTGTAACATTTTCTATAGACCATAACGTAATTATGTGTCGTGATTTCACTGGGAGACAACTCTCATCATGCAGTTGACTGGCAACAGCTAGAAATTGCTACAAACAATTGAGATACAAACAGGCAGGGAAGCTACACCAAGCGCGTGACTGAAGCGTTCCGTTCACAACGCGTAAAATCAATTTTAGATGAATGGTCTATTTTTTTTCTGCAGCAGACGCAACGCAAACGAACGTGCCTGGTGCAGCTTCCGAGCTAATTTCGGTGTCATTGACATTGATACTGTTCAGAGAAATATATTAAAAACACAAACCTCCGTTGCTTCTCTCCTTTGTCTTTGAAGTTCTTCCAGTCTCTCCTCGTCATCTTTTGGAGTCTTACTTTTTCTTTGCCTAGGAGGTCTCATCGATCCTCTGCTACCGGCTCTTGGCTTTTCTTTACCTTTCCCTCTTCCTTTACCTTTCCCTTGCACCTCCGTTGCATCGACTGATCTCTGACTCTGCTCACTGAGAAAAATAGTAGGCTACGCTGTAAACATTGCCTTTACACTATTAATCTCGCACATACAGAATAACGATAGCACTGAATCTACTGTACTATAACATTAGCATGCATTCGTTTGGGAACCTGATAGCTGATGCTAGCAATGAAATAGTAGCCTACCAAAATAATGAAAACGTAAAACTATTATTCACTTTACATAGAGGTCATACCCAACATGTTTACTGGCTATATAACTAAATGCAATGTGTAATTGTTTTCTAAAGTAACCTTATAACTGTAAGGAACACCGGACGAAGTCGTAGTACTGGAAGCAATGTTAACTTTGGCATGAAACGGCCACCGTAGGAGTTAAAATGCGCTCGGAATGGGAGGGGCTAGAAAGTAATATTCAGTTGGTTGTCATATAGAATTTCACCGCTAGATGGGAGAAGTTCTTACACAAGGTAGCTTTAAAATAGCATATGAACAACTCGCCATTGACTTCTGACCAGGTTTAGGTGGTGTATGATAGCGATTTTTAGACAATGCGCCAGGTCCCTCCCTAGGTTGTTAATTGCCACACCCCTGGGCGCAATGCTTAAAAAATAATTGTGCAAAATAACGAATTCAACTTCGCGCCGGTGAATAACGAACTTTACGCCATGCGCTGGTGACCCAAAATACAGCCCAGAATGTGTGACGAGCGAGGTGGCCAGAGATCTAGAATGTGTGACGAGCGAGGTGGCCAGTCTACGACGTGTTGCTGCAGAGTTGTGAGGTGCTGGCAGGGAGAGGGTGCTGATGTCCCCCAGTATAAACCCTGGCTGGTCAGCTGATCTATATGTCCCCCAGAATAAACCCTGGCTGGTCAGCTGATCGTGCAAGCGTGCTATTCAAACAGTCTGATATGCGTCTGGCTACTTCTTTGTTGCTAGGCCCCCGTACACACAATGATGTAATGGTCAGCTGTTTAAATTCCCGGGGGAGTCCTGAACGACTGCTGCCATTTCAGTTAGCTAGTTAGTTAGCATTTCAGTTAGCTAGTTAGTTAGCATTTCAGTTAGCTAGTTTGCTAGTTAGTTAGCATTAAGCAACATTTGTGCTGGCAGACAGTTTTGGTGACCTAGCAACAATAAACATTTGACCAAAGCACTCGGAAACGAGGTTGAGGGCCCTATTGGTGCAGAAATCGTGATGGGTGGACACAGGCCCCACGAGTCACTTGTCCCAGCAGCGAAGGTTACTAAAACTGTCTACCAGCCAAAGACTGTATAAAACGCAGCCTTTTGGAACGTTGCTTAATGCTAACTAATGGAGTATAGTAGCATTTGTGTGTGAGTATAGTAATGCATGTGTGAGATTTTAATAGTGTGTATGAGATTATGATTATGATATATATATATATAAGATGGGGCAGCTCAGAAGAATGTGAGAGAGTGCAGAGTGCACTGGATGATTTTCAACATGCATAAATAAGCAACACTAATGAATTATTTTAACAGATGGTCGATCTGTGCAGAACCATAATATTAATGACCATTATACCAACCACAAGAATACGAACCATTATATCACCAACCACATTGGAAGAGAAGAGAGGAGAAGAGTGGAGAAGAGAAGAGAAGAGAGGAGAAAAGAGGAGAAGGGAGGAGAAGAGAAGAGAGGAGAAAAGAGGAGAAGAGAGGAGAAGAGAAGAGAGGAGAGGAGAAAAGAGGAGAAGAGAGGAGAAGAGAAGAGAGGAGAGGAGAAAAGAGAAGGGAGGAGAAGAGAGGAGAGGAGAAGAGAGAAGAGAGGAGAGGAGAAGAGAAGAGAAGAGAAGAGGAGAAGAGAAGAGGAGAGGAGAAGAGGAGAGAGGAGAGGAAATGAGAAGAGAGGAGAAGAGAGGAGAGGAAAAAAGAGTAGATGGGGGTGGAGGGGGGTGGAGGGGGGGAAGATGAGATGAGAAGAGAAGAAAGAAGAGAAGAGAAGAGAAGAGAGGAGAAAAGAGAGGAGAAGAGAGAAGGTGCATTTGTCTGAAGTGCACACATACACACACATCAGAGGCGATTGCTCTAAGACTACAGGGGAAGCTCAGCCTCCTCTAAAATATCACGGAAAATCGCATCAAATAACACTATTACATTAGCTTCTAGCCTACTATTCCAACTAGAACATACTGAAAAAATGTTCAACTTCATGGCTAGTTTGTTCAGCAATAAGGTTTTGCCGGTCATTTATCGTGATTTCGCACCCATAATACATTGCTGTAACAACACGATCTATCAAAAAACCATGCAAAAAACCCATAGACGCTCGGCTTCACTGGCTTTCAATGGCACTACAGAGTGGGCTGATCTCAGTGCAGAAAAGCTACACGTTTATTGGACAAGCGCCACAAAATCGTCATTTCCAGGGAAGCCCGGCGTCTCTGGGAGTGAATGGGACAGTGGGATGGCCCGGACGCCGAGCTTCTGTATGATGATTGGCTGGACTCTTTTTGATTGACAGCATATGTCGCGATCTGACAGGAAGTGGTTCAAGTTCAAGGCAGGGATGCGTTAACGTTAATGTTGGCAGGTGAAGCCGAGAGAAAAAAGCAAGTTACAGCTCAAATTCTCATAATTTGGGAGCAATACAGTCGGTTTCTATTTGTCTTAAATAGCATACTGTAAATAAAACCGTAATGTGGAGTTACAGAGTTTGTGACTTGCTTTTGTTCCAGTTGTGTATTTAGGCTAAATTAGGTAGCGTGTGTAGGCTACATGCCATGTCTGCCATGCCAACTCTATAGCCTACTGTTTGGGATACTTTTTGCCCTCAAAGAACAATATAGCACCTTAATAATATTAATTTAATAATTTACCATTTTTTATCAGAGCTTCCCCTGTTCCAAAGAGCAGCAATCGCCACTGACACACACACACATACACACACACAATTCCATCTCAGATCAGTGAGAATCTCCGTCTCTCTGCTCTCCCTCTCTCTCAATTTCTCACATCCCCCACATACAGGATCACATCCACATCCACCTCCCCCAGCTCTGCTCTCTCTCTCTCTCTCCCTCCATCTTTCCCTCCCTCTCTCTCTCCCTCCATTTTTCCCTCTCTCTCTCCTTCCATCTCTCCCTAGTTCTTTCCCTCCCTCTCTCTCTCTCTCTCTCCCTCTCTCTCCCTCCATCTTTCCCTCCCTCTCTCTCTCCCTCCATCTTTCCCTCTCTCTCTCTCTCTCTCCATCTCTCCCTAGTTCTTTCCCTCCCTCTCTCTCTCTCTCTCTCTCTCTCTCTCTGTGCGCATGTCGGAGTGAGTGGGCGGAGCCGAGCGTTTGAGTGAGTGTGACTGTTGGCCGCTGTGCCAGGAACAGCGTTTTTCTATCTTTTTGCTATCTTTTCTATCTCCTTATTATCTTTTTTCTTTTCTTCTTTATAGTGTTAAGGGTTGGTTCTGTTTGGGTTAGTATAAGTAACACTGGCGTGGGGTTTTGTTGTTGGTGTTGTTACTTGGTTTACCTGGACCTATGCTTCCCGTGTTTGGTTGCAGCCGCCCCAGGTATGGAGAGTTTTGAAAAACTTCGCATCGAATGCCAGTGTAGAGGTTTGTAGTTTAGCAGCAGGAGAAGTTGTAGGGCATGACAATATTCTGTCAGCGGCCCGCATGAACAATGCGATTGTGCTGTTTTTGGGCACGGTTGAGTTGGCTAATGAGCTGGTTGAAAGGGGTTTAGTGGTTGACGGCATTTTTACTGCCGTCCTTCCTCTCTCCACTCCATCAAAGAAAGTGACTTTGTCAAATGTTCCCCCATTTATTAAAGATGAGGTTTTGGCTGAAATTCTATCACGGTATGGTAAATTGGTTTCCGCAATTAAAAAGATTCCAATTGGAAGCAAATCCCCACTTCTGAAACAAGTAGTGTCGTTCAGGCGATCCGTATTTATGATTCTAAAAGATAACAAAGATGATTTGGACCTAACTCTAAACGTGAAGGTGGATAACTTCAGTTATGTTATCTATGCTTCAACAAGTGTCATGAAGTGCTTTGGTTGTGGGCAATCAGGGCACCTTGTTCGTGCGTGTCCTAAGGCAAAGGGGAATTCGAGTGATGTGCAAATAAATCACGAAAACACCAGTAGGCCTATGCCTAATGAAATTGTGGTAGATGAGCAGTCTGCCGAAATGGGTGCGTCTACTGCTGCGGTTGCAGCACCCGCTGTATCCAGTGGGCCTTCGTCTGCCTCAGCCGAGTCAGTAGGGGCAGATCATGCTTCCCTTTTGCGGGAAGAGGTTAACGGGGTAACCCCGATTGATAAGCCAGCAGGCCGAGAACAAAGTTCTCCCACAGATGACGCAGTGAACGCAGAATCTGAGAGTCAGTCCACACAGAACTCGCAGAGCAGTGCTTCTGCTGTCAATTATGACCAAGTTCTTGCGTCTCTAGATGACTCCCTCATGGATACAGAGGAAAATGTTTTTAAAATGCCCCCCAAAAGAAAGAGATCTAAAAGGACTAAAAAGAGCGATAATTTAACAGATCTTAGCGGCACAGATAACGAATACGAAAGTGATTTCTCTGACTGTAGCGTTACCTGTAGCTTACGTCATAGTGGGTTTGCTAGTCGCGATTATAATGTGGAAGACATAAAATCCTTCTTGAGAAAAACAAAACATATGAGAAATGTTCGGATTGACGACCACTTCCCTGATGTGGAGCAGTTCACCACGAAAACTAAATTTTTTTTGGGTGAGGGCTGCTTTACAAATCCAGAGTGCTTCCGTCTCAAAAAGATAATGACCAAGATTAACGTTTTGTTAAATAGCGATGTCTGATGTTGGTCTATTTTTCACATGTATTATGATGATGGCGTGTACACAACTCTTATATTTTTTTCTTTTTATCATGGGTGAAATCAGAATTGCTTCTTTAAATTTAAATGGGGCCAGGGAAAGAAGCAAGAGAGCCTTGTTTGAAACGATTAAGAAGAATAGATTTGATGTGCTTCTTGCTCAAGAAACTCACTCTGACGCCTCAATTGCTGCTGACTGGGCAAGTGAGTTTGATGGCCTGTCTATTTTAAGTCACAACACTTCCAATAGTGGTGGTGTTGCCATTCTGTTTTCTCGGACCTTTACTCCCATTTCCTACCAGACTGAGGAATTAGTCAAGGGTAGACTCCTAAAAGTCAGAGCCCAATTTGAAAACAATTTCTTTGTTTTTTTGTGTGTTTATGCACCCACTACACCAATTGATAGAATGCTTTTCTTGAATATGCTAAATGATGCTCTACGCAATTGTGAATCTGAGGATTTTTTACTCCTGGGAGGTGATTTTAATTGTACTGAAAATGCAATGGATAGGAATCATGTAGAGCCACACATGCCCTCACGCAGAAGACTCATAGAACTGATGAATGCAAATGAGCTTGTTGATGTCTGGAGGAACTTTCACAGTACTCAGAAGCAATACACATCGGTTCACTCCTACAATAACCTTTTGTCATTGGCTAGACTGGACAGGTTTTATGGTTTTAAGCATCGGCTGAGTTTGTTTAGGAAATGTGCGATCATCCCAGTTGGTTTTTCAGACCACAGTTTGGTTTTTTGTTCTCTTTCTTTGAGTTCTGTAAAGTCTAAAAGTGCTTATTGGCATTTTAATAATAACTTGTCATCGGATGGCCATTTTAGAGAGGTATTTAGACTGTTTTGGCAGGATTTTAAGAACACAAAGCCATCTTTTAGCTCATTGCAACAGTGGTGGGACTTTGGTAAGTCACAAATAAGACAACTGTGTCAGGAGTATACTTTCAGTGTCACAAGGGACATGACTCGTTCAATGGTGAAACTTGAAAAGGAAATAATTGAACTCCAGCATTTAGCTGAACAAACTGGCAACCAGACTTACACAGCAAACGTTAAAGCGAAGCAGAAATCATTGGCTGACCTGCTAGGCATAAAGGCACAGGGAGCTCTGGTCAGGTCCCGCTTTCAGAGTGTGGAATTGATGGACGCTCCTTCTAAATTCTTTTTTAATTTGGAAAAAAAGAATGGACAGAGGAGGTTCATTCACTCACTGCTTTCTGAGGATGGAGTTCTGTTGTCCAATCTGGCTGAAATACGTCAGAGAGCAGTCAGTTTTTACGAAGACCTATATAAGAGTGAGAGCTCGGATATTCAGGTGGATGACCAGTCCTTCTTTGAGAACCTACCCCAGGTGGCCGAAGAGGCGAATGCAGTCCTTGGAAGGGTTTTGACCCTAGAGGAGCTGCAGAGAGCCCTCCAGAGTATGGAGTGTGGAAAGGCACCGGGGTTGGATGGTCTACCGGTGGACTTTTATAAGTCCTTTTGGTCAGAAGTGGGTGAGGATGTGCTGACTGTTCTCAGTGACAGTCTTGCCAGGAGGCGGTTGCCACTGAGCTGAACTTTGATTGGGCTGTTGAAAAGGTACAGTGGTTCCCCGTTAAAAATTGACACTTCATTCACGATCATGGTGAATGATGAAATGTAAGTACAACTGCAGCCGCTTGGGGGCAGCATAGTCCGCTGTGGAGTTCCACGGTCGAACCAGACGAATTCGACAGCAAGGGCTGTGATTGGCCGAGTTTTCAGTGCGTTTCTCTGTGTTTTTAGCAGCCACTGCAACATGCTAGTCCACTGTAGCCTAAGCCTTGTACATAATGTTAAACATAGTTTTGGATTCAGTGGCAAGATTTCTTGATTGTACAGTGTCTGTCTCTCAGTAATGTTTTAAAATGAGAGCTTCGTCAGCTGGCAGTAGGCTACTTTGTCGGTAGTCATGAGAAGTTCGCTTGCTAACAGAACATAAATATGCTGCCCAGAAACCTTGTGAATAGTTCTGATTTTTTTTACTACACTAACGAGGTTGAAATATAGACTTTGCCTACAGCATCTCCTTACCAGTAATGTTAACAAAATGACAGCATTCATATGACAAAGGAAAACGAATTCGGTCACTCAAGACTGTGCCACAGCAACCAGTGTAGGCTACAGTCCTACCCAATAGGCCTACTTGAAGCAGATAGCGTTGTCTGATGGTCGAGTGGGTTAATGCACGTATTTCCAGAACAGGTCTGCAACTTTCAGGCAGTTCTGAGTTCGAATCTAGGCAGGAGCAGAGCCATATAAAGGCCTATTGTTATCATTTTTTGCAAGGTGTTGCTCCTGGCAATACTTGTTTATAAGACGTTTGGTGATTAATTGATAGCTGTTTTTGGGACACGTTAAACGTTCTTTATAATGAGCGCATCCGGGGAGTAAAACGACTGTTACGCGCTGTTACTGTAGGCTACAATGATTGCAATACAAAAATATGCGTGTTAGTTTAGTTAGTTTTGTGATGTTTTGCACTTTTGCCTCATGTGTTTTCAGGTTTGAGGACTTTTTTGGCAAAATTGACCTTGGTTAGACTCTGCATATGTCATTTCTCCGTATGGAAAATAAAGTCAATTTTCGACACACGTCTGTTATTAGTTCAATAACAAGTGTTGCTTGTTAAAACATGTGACTAGTGAAACTCAAATGATTTTAGAAATATTTAGCCAAAGCCAAAAAGTGTTGGAGAAGGAGAGACGCCGGTGCAGCTCAGATGTCTTCTTAATTTTCTTTATTCTTTAGTAAAAGGTGCAGAACATTATTAAACTTTGACTAACGTTTCGATGTTCGTTAGTCAAATGTTAGTCAAAGTTTAATAATGTTCTGCACCTTTTACTAAAGAATAAAGAAAATTAAGAAGACATCTGAGCTGCAGCGGCGTCTCTCCTCTCTAAAATATCTGTCCTGGCCTGGTTGGAATGGATTGTGGCCAAACGACAGAAGCGCGGAGAACCCTCCTTTGTCTACCAAAAAGTGTTACTTTGTGCCCCGCGCTCCCCCACTGCTTGTGAAAGAAGGGGATGGGGGAGGGGGGCTTAACGTGAAAAAGCTTAATGTCACAAAAAGGCAACGAGTCGTTTTAGGCTACAGGCCTTCATAATGGTAGGCTACAGGAAGTGGGGGGAGGGTATGGGATGACCAGAGCCGTCATCTATCGTCTTTCCAGGCACACAGCTTGTTATATAGCCTATCGACTGCCTTACAGCGAACTCAATGCTCTTGTTGCTTGCAGTTTGTTAAATAAAGCGATGCAGATTACATTATTTATTTCTGATTAATTGCGTCTTTTGATGTATTTTGCAACATTTGCTTGTTAGGCTGGGCTACTGTCAATGTCCTGTACAGGTAAATGTTCAACAATTGCTGGTGTAGGCCTAGGCTATTAATCAATTAGGGACTGTTCGTTATTTATTTAATTAAGGGGCTACCGGAGGAGTTTTGGGAGCATTAGTCAAAAAAGACGTGACCCTCCCTCGCCAGCAAGAATTTTTTCTATGACCCTCCAAAGTGATTGAGAAAAAACGCATGACCCTCCCCAGTCCCAACAATTTATTGATGCTTTAGGCTACTGGGTCAATTTGGGAGCTTGCATGCTACGACTCCTTCCTTGAAATGCCTTGAAAAGGCTGTCGTTTGCACAATTTCACAAATAATCACCGGGACCGAAACAAACCTGTCAACTTTTCCCGGGTTTATCGCGTATTTTAACTTTTTCCTCGCTGTCTTAGGAGGAGCTGCAGGGCCGTCGCAAGGGGATGCGAGGCCCTGTGCGAACTTGACAGATGCAAGGCCCTTTTCACTTACGTGCATGAAATCATGCGACAGCTTACTTTACACATAGCCAAGGCTACCGTCGGTGTATTTTAATAGTAGCCTAGTCTAATAAGCTACACCAGCTTGCCTTTAAGAGGGGAACTTCAATTGTATAGCCTATAACATTAGCTGAGTCACATATTTGGCCATATGGTGTTTATCATAGGCTAGGCTACATCACGAAACCAAATAGTGTAACAAAGGCGAACACTTTAACAGGGGGAATTAATTGGGCATGAATCATTGTGCTGAACGGTATTTGTCAATGAGCAGAAACACACACGACATTCAAACTATTGATAAGATGTACTGGTCTGTATCTATAGGCTAACATTGGACAAATAAATGACACTGACTCGCCATATCCTGACTTAGGAAAAAAAACATTTTCTTGCTTTGCCGCAAACTCAGCAATGAAATCATAGGCCAGTTTGCAGGTAGCCTCACGGTTTTTTTTTCATAGAAGGGAGAGCCCAGTCTCTCCTGTGACATGGAGGTGCGCAAATAGTTTTTAATAGCCTGTTCAACTTCGAAAAGCTTCGTTCACCCGAGGCCAGTCACTGATCGCAATTTCAAAGTTCGGAAAGCTTCATCTTTTTAAGTTTTAAGTCCAGTGGTCCCTATCTGCCCCCTTTGGAATTATATCTCGAGCCTATTATAAGGTCCAGTGCGTTATGTCCTAGGATTCGGATGTGCTCAAAAAGAAAAGAAAAAACACTTTTTTATAGATGGTTATGAGGAGCAATGTGAGAGAGAAATTTGATGATCATTGATCATTGTTTTGGGACGTTAAGCCTTTTCCATAGGCATCAGTGAAGGAGATTGAAGAATGACCATTTTTTTATACGAAAATATTTCTTAACTACAAAAACTCAGTGTCTAAAAACTCAGTGTCATTCAGACTCAACCCTCTTGTTGTTTTATTATCTTTTTCGTTGTCGTTTGAACGTTGGCAAGCAGGCATGTTGCGGTTGCAATTTAAGTGAAATTTCTACAGTAGGCCTACAACATGCTGTTAGGCTGGGCTACTGTCAATGTACTTGTACAGGTAAATGTTCAACAATTGCTGGTACAGGTTATATAATCAATTAGCTAAACCATTTGTCCAGCTGTTTAAAAATGTTTTCGTGCTACATTCAAACGCAAAAGGTGCTTTGATATATTTTTCGTTTGAACGTCGACAAGCAGGCATGCTTTGGTTGCAATGAATGAGGATAATTGCTTTTTTTTTTGCATTATTTTGAATATGACTCCTCCAGTCTCAACAGCACGTACTTTTTCCACACGCTAAGTTCTAACACACATAGGCCTATCCCCTCTCGCTTTCTCTCTCTCCATCCCTGCACACGGTGCTTTCTTAAAGGAGCTGCACCATTTTACAACAATTGCATCTACATTTTCATATTACAATGTTTTGTCAAGTGTAAGCTTAAACTACCGTGATCAATTTAAGTTCCCGTGCCCCCGCTGAAAGTCTCTTATGCTCTTATGCGCTTATCGTTACACTATCAAATCTATAAGTAACCGTGACAAATAGGGTATAAGATATATAAACTCACGCTATTGTATTATCATATATGTTTGGTAATGGCTCAGCTTTCTCTGATTGTTCTACTGACTTGGAAACTGCATCATGGAAGCAGTAAGTCAAGTCGCATCAAAAATAGTAGTGGCACCAAAGTGACACCTTGTGGTTGTTTGTGTCAACTGCAGTTTGTGCCATTTCTGCCGAGAAAATGGGGATCGTGATTCCTGAAGGAACCCGTCCAAACTTAACAGGGAACCACTGTAAAGGGCCGCCTTGATAAATGGAAATTCCTTTTAAATAAGATATCCTACAAGGGGCGTGTCCTTATTATCAATAATTTGGTGGCATCCGCCCTTTGGCATCAGTTATCTTGTGTGGACCCTCCAGCACAGTTGCTGTCAAGAATCCAGTCAATCCTAGTGGATTTTTCTGGGATAAACTTCACTGGGTTCCACAGAGCATCTTATACCTACCTAAAGAGGAAGGTGGACATGGACTTGTGCACCTACAAAGTAGGACAGCTGCCTTTCGGTTGCAGTTCGTCCAGCGTCTTCTCATGGGGCCTCTGGATTCCAGCTGGAAATATGTGGCGTGTGCCATTTTACAGACTTTTGATGGACTGGGGCTGGACAGAACTTTGTTTTGGATGGATCCAAAAAGATTGAATATCAACAAACTCCCTGTGTTTTATCGTAATTTGTATAAAGTTTGGCCCCTTTTAACAGTGCAACGCACAGGAAGCACAGAGTCTTTGTATTGGCTTTTAAAGGAGCCCCTAATCTATGGTTCTGTTTTAGATATGTCTCTTGAAAAGTCTCTTCCCACAATCACACATAGCCTTCTTAGGTCTGGAGTCATTACTATGGAGGGTTTACTCAAGTTAGCAGGACCAGATCTTGTTAACGCTGAACAAGTTGCCAGTCAACTGGGGATGAGATCTATTCGAATAGTAGCTCAGCTACTTGAGAAATGGCGGGCCTCCCTAACAAAGGAACAATTGCAGTTGTTGGCAGACAACTTCAGAGGGCTGTGCAGTTCAGACTGTAATGATCCTTTTCCCAATCTTTCATTGTCGCCAAATTTGACAGGTTGTACTGGTTCTTACTTGCATTTTG
>NW_027468657.1:2323515-2328515 GCF_046254945.1 Alosa pseudoharengus
TTAATTTCAATTCAATTTAATTTCAATTTATTGTGCTTATAGAGCGCCAAAACATAACACATGTATCATGGCGCTTTACAGAATGTAGGCAATCAGAGAAAGAAGGGAAAGAAAGGAAGAAAAGAAAAGCAAGAGAGAGGCCCATGGGTAACAGGGGCGAGGAAAAACTCCCTAGAATTGGAGATATATATAGGAAGAAACCTCGAGCAGATCCACGACTCAAGGGCCTGACCCATCTGCCTAGGGTCAGTACATGGCAGTAAGGTCTGTATACATGACAAATGCATATGATAGTCGGGTGTAGAGAATAAGACATGGTGTTAAGCACTTGAGCTGAAAGTGCTTAACATTAATGCTTTTGGTGTTGCCATAGCTACCTATGAGAGAAGACATTAATGCCTTTGGTGTTGCCATAACTACCTATGAGAAAATACATTAATTTGGTGATGACATAGCTACCTATGAGAAAAGACATTCATTTGGTGATGACATAGCTACCTATGAGAGAAGACATTAATGCCTTTGGTGTTGCCATAGCTACCTATGATAGAAGACATTAATGCTTTTGGTGTTGTCATAGCTACTTATGAGAGAAGACATTAATGCCTTTGGTGTTGCCATAGCTACCTATGAGAGAAGACATTAATGCTTTTGGTGTTGCCATAGCTACCTATGAGAGAAGACATTAATGCCTTTGGTGTTGCCATAGCTACCTATGAGAGAAGACATTAATGCCTTTGGTGTTGCCATAGCTACCTATGAGAGAAGACATTAATGCCTTTGGTGTTGCCATTACTACCTATGAGAAAAGACATTAATTTGGTGTTGCCATAGCTACCTATGAGAGAAGACATTAATGCCTTTGGTGTTGCCATAGCTACCTATGAGAGAAGACATTAATGCCTTTGGTGTTGCCATAGCTACCTATGAGAGAAGACATTAATGCCTTTGGTGTTGCCATAGCTACCTATGAGAGAAGACATTAATGCTTTTGGTGTTGCCATAGCTACCTATGAGAGAAGACATTAATGCCTTTGGTGTTGCCGTAGCTCTTAATGGCTTAGCACCCCCCTACATTGCTGAAATCCTTTCCCCACACTCCACCTCTAGGTCGACCCGGTCATCTTCAAAACAACTCTTATCTGTCCCCCGCACACGTCTCAAAACCAAAGGTGACCGGGCCTTCTCTGTTACTGGCCCAAACTTATGGACTCCCCTCCCACCCCACATTAAGTCCTCCACTACCCTTGCCAGTTTTAAGTCTAATTTAAAAACGTACCTTTTCTCTCTTGCTTTTAACAACCTTTAATACTGCCCCCTGTGTTTTGCGTGTGTGTGTGTCCTCCTTTCCCCACTGCTCAAATGGCTCACTCTTTTTACCTTTTTACTTTATTTTATCTACCACTTACTTTTATTTATTTATTTTTTATTTCACTTATTTATTGCTTTTAACTTTTTGAACTGTTTGTTTTCCTGTTTACTCTATTTTACCTGTTTTACTGTTTTATTTTATTTTATTTTCCTATTTGATATTATATTATCTTTGATTTGATCTATTTTATTGATCTAATTATTTTTAAAAAAATGTACTACTTCTTAATTCTACTCATGTATTTATTGTTTTTCTTCTTACTTATTTTATACGCTACTTTAGTCAGACCTGTGTATCCCTGGGCCCCTTTCTAAGTTTTAGCTGTTTTGCGGCCCAACCTCTCTTTTGCCATGTAAAGCACTTTGGGTCAACTCCTGTTGTCACCAGACTTGGCCCATGTTTTTTGGGGGGTCGCAAGACAAAACGTTTAACCCTTAGAACCCTAAGCTGTTTTTAGGGCATTTTCACTACCTTTATTCATAAGGATTCATTCTGGTCCACACACACATATTATACATTGTTTTTTTCAGCAGAGTCTAGGCTATCCAGATCTGCATATATATTGTTTTTTTCAGCAGAGTCTAGCTATCCAGATCATTTCATGTATTAGTACTAGCATTGATTTTATTTTGATTTTTAAAGAATTAAAATATAAAATGCGTATTATAAAAATTCTTATATTTCAACAGGTATCTCACCACAGCAAGCTCATAGCTCTACATGCATTTCATGTGTGTGTAGGGCAGACTGTCCTGAATCGGGCAATACAATTGCCATGTTGGAGGGATACTCTGGGGCTGAGCAATTTACAGAAATATGTGGTGTGTGATTTACGGAAATAAAAGCCATTTTTTATTTAGTGATGAAAAATGACCTTTCTGCGCTTCATATCTGTGACACGAACTGATCTGACCTGACTTGACCCGAGGTTGCGTGTTAGCCTGCGTGCCTGTGGTGTATGCACTCATAATGATTCGCAACTTTTTACTGCATTGACATGAACAAAGTAAAGGCAAAAAAAGTGTTTCTTTGTTGAACAAATTGGGATGCAATGTGAGCCTTGAATTGGATGCCATGCAGGAATTTGCTAGGATCTCAAAACCAGATTATGAACATGCTTTGCCATAGAGAAACACCCGATAGCGTTGGATTATAAACATGCTTTGCCACAAAAACAGAAAAAATGTGGGGTAAATTCACTTGTCTATTTTATAACCCAGAAGGATGTACTTGGTATCAAATGATAGCTCTGAGTGGCATATCTATCAGATCACGGGTCCACGAGTAATTCAAACGAGAGTAATGGGTGCGCAGGTGAACGCAGAGTATAGACTGTAAATATGATGCAATTTGATTTAATTTCATGATTTTTTTTAAATTTCATACTTGTGTGTAGTCTCGTTGGAAAGCCCTACTTCTGCTCTGTCACGCAATAAAGGTTTCATCTCGCTGCGATGAACAATTCCGGAGCAATGTAACAGAGAAGAAAGGGTGTGTTTTTGACGCACTTTGCGTCAATCGGGTTCTAAGGGTTAAGAACCGCTGGACTAAATTACTAGTTGACTAGATGATGAAACCCCTAATAAACAAACAACACACACACACACACACACAAACACACCCACATTTGTCAGTGTGTGTGTGTGTGTGTGTGTGTGTGTGTGTGTGTGTTTGTTTGTGTTTGTTTGTGTGTGTGTGTGTGTGTGTCTGTGTGTGTGTGCTCACCAGCCGGTGTTGAACTCCATATGTGCGTCTCGAACAGCGCCACCACTGGTGAAGTGTGTGTGTGTGTGTGTGTGTGCTCACCAGCCAGTGTTGAACTCCACGTGTGCGTCGAACAGCGCCACCACTGGTGCAGTGTGTGTGTGTGTGTGTGTGTGTGTGTGTGTGCTCACCAGCCAGTGTTGAACTCCACGTGTGCGTCGAACAGCGCCACCACTGGTGCGGAGGCCGCCCTCCATCCACTGACCCGTGAGCGGATCAGCCCCTCCTGCCTCTGGTGCCGCACCAGCTTCAGCAGCCCGGGACGCCTGGAGTTCAGCTCCGACACGTGCTCGTCCAGACGCAGCTTCAGCTCCTCTACACATATTAACACACACACACACACGCACGCACGCATGCACACACACACACACGCACGCACGCACACACACACACGCACACACACAAATACTTTTATTTGGATCCGAAAGGCAAGCAAGGAAAACAAGGTCCAAATACTCTGGGAACAGAGGTAACAAAGTGGCATGTCTACATGGTGACAGGTTTCCATGGTAACAAAGTGACAGGTCTACATGGTGAAAAGGTGAGAGATTTACATGGTAACAATGTGACAGATCTACATGGTGACAAGGTGACAAGTCTCCATGGTGACAGGTCTCCCTGGTGACAAGATGACATGTCTCCATGGTGACAAGGTGACAGGTCTGCATGGTGACGAGATGACAGGTCTCCATGGTGACGAGGTGACAGATGTACATGACTGGTGTTCTCCTCTGGGGTCTGCCTCATGTTAAACTCTGACAACAACTCATCTGGTGGAGAACCACCATCCCATAATACTACTGATGTAAACAGGCTGTCATGGAGATGCAGAGCGCCTCCACACATGCACTTGTACTGTATGTGTCCAGGTGCCAACCCAAAGATGTAGACGTCTCTGGCCAAACCAAACCGGCCTGAAGAACATGGGAAGAATCAGCACTCTGTTACCTGGGTAACAGAGCAATAACAGCACACAGCGGTCGCTGTGGTGACGAGGGCAGTATTCTATTTACTGGAGGGAAATAAATATCTCACCAGCCAACAGTTACTGCAGCATGCACTCAGATACACCTGTTTAGTCTGACATTAATGCCAGGCATGTCTGTGTGTGTGTGTGTGTGTGTGCGTGTGTGTTTGTGCATTTGTTTGTGTGTCTGTGTGTGTGTGTGTGTGTGTGTGTGTGTGTGTGTGTGTGTGTGTGTGTGTGTGTGTGTGTGTTTGTGTATTTGTTTGTGTGTTTGTGTGTGTGTGTGTGTGTCTGTGTGTGTGTGTGTGTGTGTGTGTGTGTGTATCGCGGGCAAGTGTGTGTGTTCATGGTGGAGTGTGTGTGTTCATAGTGGAGTGTGTGTGATCATGGTGGAGTGTGTGTGATCATGGTGGAGTGTGTGTGTGATCATGGTGGAGTGTGTGTGATCATGGTGGAGTGTGTGTGATCATGGTGGAGTGTGTGTGTGATCATGGTGGAGGGTGTGTGATCATGGTGGAGTGTGTGTGTGATCATGGTGGAGTGTGTGGTGTGTGTGTGTGTGTGTGTGTGATCATGGTGGAGTGTGTGTGATCATGGTGGAGTGTGTGGTGTGTGTGTGTGTGTGTGTGTGTGATCATGGTGGAGTGTGTGTGTGTTCATGGTGGAGTGTGTGTGAGCATGGTGGAGTGTGTGTGTGATCATGGTGGAGTGTGTGTGATCATGGTGGAGTGTGTGTGATCATGGTGGATTGTGTGGTGTGTGTGTGTGTGTGTGTGTGTGTGTGTGTGTGATCATGGTGGAGTGTGTGTGTTCATGGTGGAGTGGTTCATGGTGGAGTGTGTGTGATCATGGTGGAGTGTGTGTGTTCATGGTGGAGTGTGTGTGATCATGGTGGAG
>NW_027468657.1:2341015-2368515 GCF_046254945.1 Alosa pseudoharengus
GGTGTGGTGTGGTGTGTGTGTGTGGTTGTGTACTATTGCTGGAATTGTCATCCACCAAGACCATATCCATGAGCATGTGGGTGTGCGAATGTGTGAGAGAGAGGGTGTGTGTGTGTCTAATGTGTGTATGTTTGTCTAATGTGTGTGTGTGTGTGTGTGTGTGTGTGTGTGTGTGTGTGTGTGTGTGTGTGTGTATGTGTGTGAGAGTGTGTACCATTGCTGGAGTTGTCGTCCACCAGGATGATCTCCTTGAGCAGGTGTGTGGGCGTGGTGTGTGTGTGTGTGTATCAGTGGCGGCTGGTGGTTAAAAAAATAACGGAGGAAGGAATGTCTGCTTGATTGGCGTTAGTGGCAAATATGAGGTTGTGATGGTGTTGGTGCCATATGTGAACAATAGAGTATGTAGGCCGCCTACCCAGACACATTTATAGCAGCAGTATGTACTATGTAGCATTTTAACTGGCAATGTTGTGCAATAAATGCTGTTCTGACATTCTCTCACTTAACCCCAAATTCGTCCAGGGACAATGGACTTTGTAATATAATTTAAATATATAAGTCACTTTGGATAATAGTGCTAAATTAATAAATGTAAATGTAAATAAATGTAAATTTAGGTCTGGGAAGTCAGGGAAGATATATAGGTCTAGTTATGAAATACTGTTTTCCAGATGTGCAAAATTACGGAAAGTCTGGAGGTTTTGCTCAGTGTAATAAATTGGCAGAAAAGTCTATAATAATAAAAATAGACACTTGTTTTATAAAACCATGTAACTATTTACCATTAAAAATAGACCTTAAATGTGGTTATTTGTAATATGCTATTGTTTTTAAAGCCAAATCGCTATAATTTAAAGACAGGTTGTAATAGCTAAGTGGGAATTTATGAAAGCATACTCGAAAGGCAAATGTTATTGAAGACGTCATTAAAGGAATGCATCATGGTCTGAAAAATTCATTAACAATCTTACCATCCAAAGATACATTTAGAACGGTGAAAACAAGAACATAACAACAAGAACCTTATTTAACAATTGTTTAGTTAAGGCATAACTTGGATGATTATAACAACGCATAACTATCCAAAAATGTTTTATCACCAAGTGAGATGTCCACGTATGTGACAGGCCAGCAGTAGGCTATGGCTGATTGTTTTCTGTGCTAACGTTACCAGTTAGCCATGAGTAGCCTATTTGTCTGACTATGTAGCATTCAGTAGCCTACACTAGCCTTACCATCTTGTTTTGGAATATGAATTTTTGGAGCTGGTCTTCCTGCTTTGATAAACATTATCAGTGTATTCGCAGTGTATTTGAATGTATAAAAGATTTGAGATTGTCCTCTGATTCCATTGTACTGTTTATTTCACGAGCAAAAAACAAGCTTTCCGTTCAACATAAGATTCGTAGTTTGACTGCAGATAACGTTCTTGAACCGTTGCCGCTAAAAACAGCACCCCCTATCGCAATTGAAAATTACTGTACGGAGGAGCTTCCTGCCTTGGCCATTGAAAACGACGTGATTCACGAGCCGCTGGGGTCCGAGGCGTTTATAATGGACTTCAATGAGGGGCTTGAGGAGGAAGCTCCTCCATACAGTAATTTTCAATTGCGATAGGGGGTGCTGTTGACATTTTGACCTAGGGGAACGATTTTGTTCATTCAAAGTGTTAAAAATAGTAATATTAACAGTAATTTATCAGATTAGTAATTCACTTTATATATTTTTTATTTTTCTCTGAAATTTTAGGGAGGGTGTTCCTCCCTTTCCTCAATGAAGGAGCCTCCTCTGGTGTGTGTGTGTGTGTGAGAGTGTGTACCATTGCTGGAGTTGTCGTCCACCAGGATGATCTCCTTGAGCAGGTGTGTGGGCGTGGTGTGTGTGTGTGTGTGTGTGTGTGTGAGAGTGTGTACCATTGCTGGAGTTGTCGTCCACCAGGATGATCTCCTTGAGCAGGTGTGTGGGCGTGGTGTGTATGGCGGAGTGGACGGAGCGCAGGATGACGGACAGCGCCTCGTTGACGAAGATGAAGACGATGCTCACCTGGGGCAGGTGGGGCGGGTAGGAGATGTTCTTACACCTGATGCAGGAGACAATACACACACACACACATTAGACACACACACACACACACATTAGACACACACACACACACATTAGACAAACATACACACATATACACACACATTAGACACACACACACACACGTACATTAGACACACACCACTCACACACACACACACACACACACACAGCTTACCCGTCTGGCCTGAGGTCAGGGATGGGGCGGTCCAGTGAGATGCGGTCGCTAAGGTAACTGTTGTAGCCGTGCGCCTGGAACATCTTGAGCGCCACGCGCCGGCTGTCAGGGCCCAGGTCCCGCCCCCAGTGACTGAAGAGGGAGGAGTCAGAGAAGGACTGCTCCGCCTCCGCCTGCACACCCTCTCCTCTCAGAGGAATCTCTACAAACAAACAAACAAACAAACAAACACACATAAACAAACAAATGAAGAAACAGCTGAGAGCTTCCCATCGTGCAGAATGAATGTAGTTGCAGAAACATCCTGATTTGTAGAAACAGTAAACATTACGCTAGCATGAAACAGCAACACAAAGCCTCCACAGACGCTAGAATATCCTGCCCTGGGGGACACAACAACAGATGCAAATACACTCATACACAAACAAGCACAAACAGAAGCATTCAAACACAAACACACAAGACTGCTAATGAGTAGAGTAATCAGCCAGACACAACAGGTCTGTTTACCACTACCCTGTCTCTCAGTACGCACACACACATCTGCACACACACACACACCTGCACACACACACACCTGTACACACACACACCTGTACACACACATCTGCACACACACACGCCTGTACACACACACACCTGTACACACACATCTGCACACACACACACCTGTACACACACACACCTGCACACATACATCTGCACACACACACACATCTGCACACACACACACCTGTACACACACATCTGCACACACACACACCTGTACACACACACATCTGCACACACACACACCTGTACACACACACACCTGTACACACACACACCTGCACACACACACACCTGTACACACACATCTGCACACACACACACCTGTACACACACACACACACCTGTACACACACACACCTGTACACACACACACCTGTACACACACACATCTGCATCCGTCTCTCAAACTGTACACTCACACCAGCGCTACAGCGTGATTAGCAGGAACACACACTGTGTGTGTGTGTGTACAGGTGTGTGTGTGTGTGTGTATGTGTGTGTGTGTGTGTGTGTGTGTGTGTGTGTGTGTATCACAATAAGAAGATACTCTGGAACAGAGAGCCTGAGTTCCTGTGATCCTGTGTGTGTGTGTGTGTGTGTGTGTGTGTGTGTGTGTGTGTGTGTGTGGGCATGTGTGTATCACAATTAGAAGATACTCTGGAACAGAGAGCCTGAGTTCACCATGTGGAGAGGACTCTAGGTGTAGCAAAACATACAATGTGATCCTGTGTGTGTGTGTGTGTGTGTGTGTTTGTGTGTGTTTCTGTTCTAATGTTTACAATAGTTGTTTACAGCAATGCCGTTAACCAATACTGCAGTCCCTTTCTCTCTCTCTCTTTCTCTCGCTCTCCCTCAATTCAATTCAATAAGCTTCATTGGCATGACTGAAGTAGTACCATATTCAATTCAATAAGCTTCATTGGCATGACTGAAGTAGTACCATATTCAATTCAATAAGCTTCATTGGCATGACTGAAGTAGTACCATATTCAATTTAATAAGCTTCATTGGCATGACTGAAGTAGTACCATATTCAATTCAATAAGCTTTATTGGCATGACTGAAGTAGTACCATATTCCATTCAATAAGCTTTATTGGCATGACTGAAGTAGTACCATATTCAATTCAATAAGCTTTATTGGCATGACTGAAGTAGTACCATATTTTCCAGACTATTAGTCGCATCAGTCAAAAAATGTGCCATGAAGAGGGAAAAACATAATATAAGTCGCATTTATTTAGAAATGTATTTCACAAACTCCAAGACCAAGAACAGACAGAGACTATGTAACTGGACACATAGAGGCCAAAAAGATTAAGAATTCTACCGGAATGTTGAAGACGAAGGAGTGAAGGGCCCGACGGTAATCGTAAAGCAATTTACAAAAGATTCACTTGCTGATGTGGTACATGAAAATGTAGCTAGAAAGAGAATGCAATGCATGATCATATTACCTACAACACCTACCCACCTTACCTACGACATTCCATGAAATGAACAAAACGAACAAAAGAAATAGTTTTAATTATTGTTGTTAGTCATGTGGAGCCCTCTGTTAAAATGTAGCATTATTGTACATATTCAGAGATGTACTACCTACTGATCTATTTCTTCCAGGAGGAATGATAGTTCCCACCTCTCCTTGCCAAATAACTTTCTCTCTCTCTCTCACCCTCTGTTTCACTCACAAAAACACACAGTGTAAGCAGCCACACAGCCACACACACACACACACACACTGGGGCTTTCAGGCAGTGGGATCAGTGTGTTGGATAACTTCATGTGCGGTTACTGAAACAGAATTTAATCAGCCTCTCACAGACTGGGGAAACCTTACCTGGACATTTACTCCTGTGTGTGCGTGTGCGTGTGCGCGCGTGTGTGTGTGTGTGTGTGTGTTTGTTGAAGGGCGGGTGATTTGGTCAAGACTGAAAGACAGCTCTGTGAGACATGGGGAGGAGAGAGACCACACACACACACACACACACACAGCAATAAAGAGGTACAGTTCCCCCTCTCACACACACACACACCATCATAGTCACAAGCCATTACATTAGGCTAGTTAGAGTGAGAGCTAGTTCCTCTCATATCAGTAACATTAGGCTAGTTAGAGTGAGAGCTAGTTCCTCTCATATCAGTAACATTAGGCTAGTTAGAGTGAGAGCTAGTTAGGCTAGTTAGAGTGAGAGCTAGTTAGGCTAGTTAGAGTGAGAGCTAGTTAGGCTAGTTAGAGTGAGAGCTAGTTCCTCTCATATCAGTAACTTTAGGCTAGTTAGAGTGAGAGCTAGTTAGGCTAGTTAGAGTGAGAGCTAGTTCCTCTCATATCAGTAACATTAGGCTAGTTAGAGTGAGAGCTAGTTAGGCTAGTTAGAGTGAGAGCTAGTTAGGCTAGTTAGAGTGAGAGCTAGTTCCTCTCATATCAGTAACATTAGGCTAGTTAGAGTGAGAGCTAGTTAGGCTAGTTAGAGTGAGAGCTAGTTCCTCTTTCTTTTTTCCATCACACTCATGCGCCGCACGCTGCAGACCTGGCATGGTGCCGGAATATACACGCACACGCGCGCACACACACACAGGACCCCTGAGGTGCACTCTGACACTCAGAGTCTAACCACTGACCTCAACATCATCATCACTATGGAAACCAGAATGAACAGAGGAGCGGAGGAATACATGAGGAAATAAACACAAATCATCTCCATGAGGGCAGTCAGATGGAGCTATTTCAACCACATCCTGGCATGCCGTGTGTGTGTGTGTGTGTGTCCATCAGCAGGAGAGTGTGTGAGTGGGAGCTGTTCTAATCTAGGCTGCTGAGTGGCTGCATGATATTGGAGCTCTGTGGGATGCATGATATTGGATTTTTCTGACGATATTTGATACGCCAATACTTTTAAACTCATTTTGGCTGATTGCCAATGCCGATACCGATATATTCACATCTTTGTTATTTTCTTTAAGGGCCTCTACTAGAATGAACCTAATTACTCTTATATTAATGGCCTAGGTGTTGCATATACAAGCATAACACTTCCACTGTCATTCACTCTACCCAATATAAACTTGAACAAGGAATAAGAAAAAGAGGAAATCATTGCAACATGGTATAAATACTATAATTGTGGTAGATGGTATAGATGCTATAGTATTGTAGCGTCGGCGCAGAAAGACAGTGTTAGCGTTCTCCCGCGCCTATTCTCCTTAGTTTTGAGTGTAATGTTAGCGTCTTTATTGTGACATGTTTCCCTTCTAGTTCTCCCTCATGTGTGATCCTTTTTGTGTGGGGGGCTGCGTCCTCCCCTGTTGGTGTAGTGTGTGTGTCTGCTTGACCTGCCCCATGTGTATTGTAGTCTTGGTCTGTGTCCTAGCTCTCGTTCCCAGCAAATAAACCTTTTGATTGGACAACTGTGTGGTTCGCTATCAAATCGTTACATTGGTGTCAGAAGCGACTTTCGAACATGGCCTCCGCCCAGCGAGAGAAGCTGGGAACGGGAGACCTCACCACTGGGTGGAGGCCCACGCAAGAGGATCCAGGGAGAGCCCTTGTAAGGGCTACTAAAAAGCTCGGGGCCTGCTATCGCTACTGCCGACGGAGGAGAGGAGCTGTCGTCTGGACCTGCCTGCTGCCATGGGAGGAGATCTGGCCGGAAGAGGGGCCTGAAGAAGCGTTCGCGGAGAAGACGACGCTGACCTGGGCGCTGACTCCACGGCGAGCCGCGATGCGTGAGCAGAGCCGAGGGAGTGCGGCGAGGAAGAGGTTCCTAGACGATGGACGGTTGGCGGAGCCGCTGAGGGCAGCGAACTCACGACGGTGGGGCAGCTTCGCCGGAAAGGCCCTCTGAACTCTGAACCTTAAAACGTTTGGGTGCGTGTGAGAGGCACCGTGCTGTGTGGGCGCCCGTTCTAGTTGGCCTGTTGGCCGGCGCCTTTTGAAAAAAGTTTGTGTGTGGAGTTCGATAGCACGGCCATCTCGGGGGTCGTGCCTTCGCCGAGGCCGCGAAGGAGTGGAACGGGCCGGGAACAGAGCAGTACGGCTCTGCAAGATGGCAACACGAGGAGGGACGCCGAAGACGGTAGCTGCAGCGGGAGAGCTCAGCGCGGTCCGGTTGCTGCGGAGTCGGTGCCTGTCTGTCCTGGTCGGCGACTCGACGGAGCGGAGTGGCGTTGGTGCAGCTTCATCTGGCCCCCCTCGAACCCCGGTGCTTGGTACAGTGTCGACGGTTGAAAAGGCCACCTAGGGCCCCGCCAGGAGAGGAGGAGTGCCGTGGTGACACGCCGCGGAAAGTGCAGCCTGAGGGCGGCTGCTGAGAGGGAGCTGGTGACGAGCGGGGTCGGCCACGTGGCTGCTAGCACGCCTGTATCGTCCAATTTTGTCCAAAGTTCTTTGTGGCAGTGAAACGATAGGCCTGGCAGGATTAACGCACCTTCTCCTTTACGTGGCAAAAAATAATGTTTATTGGTCCATACAGCAACGAAAAGTAAATGAAAACTTGTTGTAAATTAGTCCACATCAAGGTCCTAACGAAATAACTGTTTTATAGTGGTTTGTAAAAGAAAAGTGTGGTCGAAAAAATGTTTGTAACCAAGCACAATCGCATTCAATGCCCCCTGACCTCAGGTGCACCAGCCCCATATGCAGTCATTCCCACTACGTCACCCATCGCTTGTGCGCCCTTAAAGTGCTAAGCACAGAAATAAATAAATACATAAAAATAAATTATAATTCCAACTAAGTTATTGCAAGCATTCCAAACTAATCCAAACGAATTTCCCAATACATATAAATAATAACATTCAAGACTTTAACAATGAAAATGGCTATAACATTCCGGCCCCTAATTTCTTGTGCAACAAAAATTACTAAATACTTGAATAGCCACTTCATATTGAGCGTTCATATATCATAGACCAAAAATATGCATAAACCATAAACCATCCAAACATTGTACACAGTTGTCATTGCATTTCATATTCGGAATGAATGTCCAGAATGAGTCCACATTGTTATGTATATCAAAGAAAGTTCATTGAACTTTGTGTATGCAACAGTCCATCCGAATGTGTGTGGGTCTGAATGTATATGTAAGAGCGAATGTGTTCACGAAAAAATATAATCCATCAAGGAAAAAGCCGTTGAAAAAAAAAAACTCAAAAAGTCTTCAGACAAAAATGTCCATTGAGTCCAAAAAGAAGTTGACCTTACAAAAGTAAGTCATTATCATAGTCATTAACAAAGACATAAGCACTAGCATCAGCAAATATGTTAATGTCCATTGTATTCTTTACATTTGCACCTACTGTGCATTATACTTAATTTTCATTGAAAACATTAAATATCATTTCAACACGCATTCAAAAAACATAACCGAAAGTTATTCCATTCAATAAATTAAGATCTTCAGACTTATTTGGCCTCAAGCAAAAGGCATAGCTTAGTGATAGGCCTTTCCAACTCATTGGTTTGTGTTTTAACACGTACTTTTCTCACAAACCCTCTAGAATCTTTTATTGTCTCTGTAATGCGCCCTAAAGGCCATGAATTTCGGGGGGCACACTCATCAGCTAAAAGGACCAGATCTCCTACTGAGAAGTTTCGCCGTGGGCTGCTCCACTTTTGGCGCTGTTGCATTATGGGGAGATATTCTTTTGCCCATCTTTTCCAGAATAAATCACTGAGGTACTGGACTTGTTTCCAGCGCCTTCTTCCATATGTTTCATGTTTGTCAAACAGACCAGGCGGTAGAGTGGGCTTCCCTTTTAACAACAGAAGGTGATTTGGTGTTAAAGCCTCAAGGTCATTTGGGTCATCACTAGATGGTGTTATTGGTCTGTCATTCAGAATAGCTTCAGCCTCGCAGAATATGGTACTGAGAGCCTCATCGTCGACTATTTGTTGTTGGGTGACAGAACAGAGAATTCTTTTGGTTTGTTGAACCAGACGTTCCCAAACGCCGCCATGATGAGCTCCATAAGGTGGGTTGAAAGTCCATTTAATCCCGTCCTGTCTGAGTGTGCTTTGTATTTTGTTTTGATCCATAGTTCGTAGCGCTTGTTTTAATTCACGATTTGCACTTACGAAATTTGTTCCATTATCTGATCTTATCTCTTTGACCGGTCCTCTCCGACAGATGAACCTTCTCATGGCATTGATGCAGGAATCCGTATCAAGTTTATGGGCCACTTCAAGATGAACAGCACGGCATGTTAAACAAGTGAATATGACGCCATACCTTTTGACAGCATTCCTTCCCCTTTTAACCTCAATAGGCCCGAAATAATCCATTCCGACCAGGGTAAATGGAGGGAGGTCCATCACAACTCGGTCAGATGGGAGGTCCGACATTTTTTGTTCCCCAGGTCTTTGACGTTGTTTGCGGCATGTCAGGCACTCTCTGATGATCCTTCTAGCCAGTGCATTTGCGTGAGGGATCCAAAATTGCCGTCGGAGTGTGGAAAGCATATGATTCCTCCCACTATGTCCAACCTTCTCATGCACATAGCGAAGAATGAGCTCTGAGATGTGACTACTCTTTGGTAGGATGGCAGGATGTTTTGCCTCATCAGGTAATGCAGATTTGCTCAACCGCCCACCTACTCTTAGGATGTCATCGACCATTACGGGATCCAACTTTAATAGGTGACTGGATTTCTTTATGGCTTTTCCATCAGTCAGATTTGAGATTTCCTCAGAAAAGTGTTGTTTTTGCACAAAACTGACTATTGCCGTTTCAGCCCTTTTAAGATCATCTACTGAAAGCTGGTAAGTCAAATTTTTCTTTTTCATTTTAGGTTTGACATCTATCTGTAGATTTTTCTTTTCCTCACACCTTTTCTGAAGTGTGTCCTTGAATTTTAAAAACCATGCAACTGCATGTTTCAAATCTGCCCATTTGGAAAAGTAAGACAGCAGTCTGCTGGTAGGGCAAGACTCTTCCACAGACTTTGCAGACAGGGCATGAACAGAGGCTTCCTGCTTTATCTCAGGGTCATCATCCGGGATTAGATCCATGTTCTTAGTCGTTCCTAGCCACTGAGAGTGTGTGTGGAGGAACTCTGGCCCATTAAACCAGGTTTGGTTCTGAAGAAATGCTTTGACTGATAAGCCGCGGGAAGCTGCATCAGCCGGGTTGTCCTTTGAGGAGATGTGCCTCCATTGCTCCTCCTTCGACAAAGAGTGAATAACAGAGATTCGATTTGCAACAAAAGTTTTGAATCGTTTGCTTTTGTTGGCAATGTATTGCAAAACAGTCATACTGTCTGACCAAAACATAGAATCTGCAAATAAGAACTGCAGTTCTGCTTTAAGCATATGATCTAGTCGTACAGCCAAGACTGCTGCAGCAAGCTCCATTCTGGGAATGGTAGTACACTTAAGAGGTGCTACTTTGGCCTTACCAAATGCAAATGAAACACAGACTTCATCCCTACTATTTGTTAGCCGGAGGTAGGATACGGCGCCATAGCCAACCTCACTAGCATCACAGAAGTGGTGTAGTTGTGCAGATGTGATGTCACCAAAGCATGATGGAATAAAGCTTCTGTTAACACCAAGAGTGTTCAGAAGATGAAGTGAATCAAGCCAATTTTCCCAGGTCTGAGCGACATCATGTGATATTTTTTCATCCCAACTCAGCTTCAGCTTACATAGGCTCTGCAAGATCAGTTTTGCCACAAGAGTGATGGGAGCCAGAAAACCTAGAGGGTCATATATTGAGCAGACAATAGATAAGATTCCCCTTCTGGTTGTCTGGTGAGACTTGATGGCAATGCTGAAGGTAAATCGATCCATTTCCACGTCCCATTGAACACCAAGTGCTCTTTCCATCGGCAGCTGTTCTTTGCTCAGATCCAAAGTTCTCACTTCTTTCGCTCTGTCCTTTTCAGGAATTGCAGCAAGGACAGTGCGATCATTGCTTATCCATTTGTTCAGATGGAAGCCACCTTTTGTGCATAGCTCAGTGAGTTGCTGATACAAAAACAAGGCCTGCTGGCTACTGTTGACAGCCTTCAGGCAGTCGTCAACATAGAAGTTCTGTCGGATAGTGTTTGTGACTTCTTCTGGATACTTGTCCTGATTGTCATCTGCTGTTTTCCGCAAGGCAAATGTGGCACAGCTAGGCGAAGATACTGCACCAAAGATATGCACAATCATTCTGTGCTCGACTAGTTCTTTAGAGATGTCCCCATTGGGCCACCAAAGAAAGCGCAAGAAGTTGATATCTTCCTTTGCTACTTGAACTTGGTGAAACATCCCTTCTACGTCAGTGATGAATGCGACAGGCCCCTGACGAAAGCGGAATAACACGCCAAGGAGCGTATTCGTCAGGTCGGGACCTTGGAGAAGTTCCTTATTTAAAGAGGTTCCACCGAATGCTGCAGCACAATCGAAAACCACACGCAGTTTCTTTTTGCGTGGGTGGTAGACACCATGATGTGGCAAATACCACAGCTTGCCAGTCTGATGCTGCAGTTCACACTGAGGTACGACCTCAGCATACCCCTTTGCCATGACCTCATTCATAAAGGCTTTGTATTCATTGAAGAACACTTGATCCTTTTCAAATCTTCTCAACAAATATTGAGCTCTTTGATAGGCTATTTGCCTATTGTTAGGCATGTTTACATTGACATTGCGGAATGGAAGTTTCAAACGGTAGTGACCATCTTTCAGTTCGGCTGAACTAGACACAATATTCATGAACTGCTCATCTTCCTGAGACCATTCATTCTTCTCTCCATAATGCTGTTCCATGAAATCTTGGTTGTATTGTTTTATCAACAAATTCTCTAAGTTTTGGATGGATACTCTGTTGACAAGAACATTAGCATTATTCATACTCCCACAGCCGAGTGGACCATTAATAACCCAGCCGAGCAGGGTTTTCACAGCATATGGTCCTCCGTCCACACTGTTAATAATTTTCCAAGGTTCTAAGGCTCTTGGCGCATTGACTCCTATTAGCAGCCCGATGCCTGCATTGATAGGAGTAAAGTCAACTTCCTCGAGGTAAGACCATTTTCTTAAATCTTTTGCTGTCGGCATATTGTCATGTGTCACAGGGATTGATTTTTGTGTAAAAACATCAGGAAGCTTGAGGAAGATGTCACTGTCAAGAGCAGCTACTTCAAAGCCAGACACCTTGTAGCTTGTTACTGGTCTTTCTTGACCCATTGTCTTTAAAAGAATTTCTACTTTCTTTCCAGGGGCCTGAAGCTGTCTGGACAATTCTTCAGTGCAAAAGGTTGCCGAGCTCCCCGGATCTAGGAAGGCATACGTTTCAATGCACTTTGTTCCCTTTTCTAGTTTCACTTTAACGGGCACAATTGCGAGAGCACATTCCTTATTTCCGGCCCCAGTATCACTACCAGTGGCCAGCGAGACCACTGTATCAGCACCTCTGCTATTTGTTTGATTTCCTTTGGTTGGTATGTGGAGAACTGTAGGATGTTTTTGCTTACACACATTGCAAGACATTCGATTCAGACAGTTTTTGCTCATGTGTCCCTTTTGTAAGCATGCAAAGCACATTCCTTTTGCCTTCAAGTACTCCACCTTTTCGTTATTGGGTTTGGTTTGAAATGTTTGACATTTTTCCATTGGGTGATTTTTATTGCAGAACATGCAGGGATTTGTGAATGCGCTTGTGGTGATAGCACTTGACGCTGGTAAAACAGCTGTTGCAAAACTGCTCCCCCTACTGGACTTTGAAATGATTCTGCTTTGCCTTATTGGCTCTGCAGTTTTATTCAGTGGGCTCTGGATTTCCCCAAAAATTGGATCTAGCATTATGCGTGCCTGTTTATCAATAAACGCGAGTAGATCTCTAAAGGAGGCTCTTTGTTTGTGCTTGTCGTATATGTTACTGACAACTCCTCTCCACTTCTCACGAAGCTTGAACGGCAGCTTGGAAGCGATGACCTTCAAATTTGATGGTGTTTCAAGGTCTGTGATGTAATCAACATCTTGCATGGTGTTGTGGCAGGTTTTGAGGAATATTGCATATGACCGTAGACCAGACGCATCCTCTGCCCTAATAGCAGGCCATTTCAGCGCTTTGTCCAAGAATGCAGAAGAGATCCTTATTTTATTTCCAAAGTGCCACTCCAATTGTTTCTTGGCTTCCCTATAGCCTTTGTCTGGTGGCAGGTGAAAGCAGCTGCGCACAAGATTCTTAGCTTCTCCGGATGTATATTGCTCCAGATAGTACAGTCTTTGTTCATCATTGTCTGTTTTCGATTCGATTGTCTGTTCAAATGACTTCAAGAATGACCTGAACTGAAGTGGGTCTCCATAAAAGACAGAAACTGCTCTTGGTGGAAGCTGAGAAGATCCATGTTGCTTCACAAGTAGTGAAGTAATTTCATTCTGCCTTTTCATCACTTTGATGAGAGAATCATTGTTTGAATCTGGAGTATATTCTGAGGATTGCTTTAATGCCCCTCGAGTAGGCATTTTGGTTGGGATGGAGAAAGAACCTGGTAATTCCGATTTAACCTCTGTTGAGGTAGGTCTAAAGTGTTCAGGATATATTCTTTGCTTTGCTTGTGTCTTTTTTGCTGTAGTTGGAAGAATGTATTCTGTTGACGCTCTAGATTGTGCAAGGTGACTTAAATCAACAGGCGAAAATTCCCTTTCTGAAAGAATATTTATTCTAGCTTCTGCCTCAGCTATTTTTGTTTGCAGTTTAAGTTTTTCCCTTTTTGATTTTAGTCGCAATGCCTCTATGTCCACTTCAAGTTGCTCCTCCAGAGACCGTGATTGCACACCGAGCACAGCACGTTGTATTCTTGCTTCAGACAGAGCCTCTGAGGCTTTGCTGGCCCGACTGGAGGCTGCACTGGGAGGCTTTGTTGCGGCCTGTGAAACACTATCGTGCGGCGACACGGACTCATCAGCTGGCTCATGAGGATCGGCGTCTACCTCATCTGCTTTCAGCCAAAATTCTACGCCATCAAGGAATTGTCTGAAGCTGGCCTTCTTAGGTTCGTACCAGTCTATTCTGTCCGGTTCCTTTTCTTCATCAGATAACAATGATTGCACGTTGTTTTGCAAATCCTCGAACTCTTCTAAATACTCAATAAAATCTAAAATTGGTTGCTTCACCTCTTCTTTAGTATCTCCTGCCTCGATCAGAGCGTTTATTTCGTTGCGCTTTCTTGTGAGAACTCCTAACTTTCCTCTACGCGTTCCGATTAGTTTAAACAATCTCTTTTCTTTCTCAATCAAGGTTTCCTCCTCGTCTACGTCGTCTGCGTTTTCTGTTTCCATTTTCACACTCTATCGTTTAGTTTACAGAGCATTCAATGTCCAAACATTCAAATGTTTTCTTTGTTTCCGCACGGCAAAACAGGTCAAAACTTTGAGCGCGGCGGCCCGACGTTGTTTAAACTTTGTATTACTCACGGCCTTCCATGAATCCACCATCAAAACTTTAAGGTTGCTCCTTGTCCATAATCCATGTAACGAAATCCGTTTAATCCTTATATTTTTTCGACTTTGTATCGTCCAATTTTGTCCAAAGTTCTTTGTGGCAGTGAAACGATAGGCCTGGCAGGATTAACGCACCTTCTCCTTTACGTGGCAAAAAATAATGTTTATTGGTCCATACAGCAACGAAAAGTAAATGAAAACTTGTTGTAAATTAGTCCACATCAAGGTCCTAACGAAATAACTGTTTTATAGTGGTTTGTAAAAGAAAAGTGTGGTCGAAAAAATGTTTGTAACCAAGCACAATCGCATTCAATGCCCCCTGACCTCAGGTGCACCAGCCCCATATGCAGTCATTCCCACTACGTCACCCATCGCTTGTGCGCCCTTAAAGTGCTAAGCACAGAAATAAATAAATACATAAAAATAAATTATAATTCCAACTAAGTTATTGCAAGCATTCCAAACTAATCCAAACGAATTTCCCAATACATATAAATAATAACATTCAAGACTTTAACAATGAAAATGGCTATAACAACGCCCGAACTGGATTGCTAGCAGCATGGCGCCCCGTTGAGTGAGCTCCTGCGGCGCGTGCACCCCACGTGAGTTGGCGGAACTGTCGCCCTGGACTGAGTGGCGGGCGACGCGTGCCGACGCTAGCATGTGGCTACCTCGTGGTCGTTGCCGAGGACGGCAACGGCTTGTTGGGGGAGCTATGTAGCGTCGGCGCAGAAAGACTGTGCTACCGTTCTCCCGCGCAGGGCATCCTGGGATACGAGAGCGAACATTTGGGGGGTTTATGTTGTTATTCTCCTTAGTTTTGAGTGTAATGTTAGCGTCTTTATTGTGACATGTTTCCCTGTTAGTTCTCCCTCGTGTGTGATCCTTTTTGTGTGGGGGGCTGCGTCCTCCCCTGTATGTGTAGTGTGTGTGTCTGCTTGACCTGCTCCGTGTGTATTGTGTTCTGTGTCTGTGTCCCTGCTCTCATTCCCAGTGAATAAACCTTTTGATTGGACAACTGTGTGGTTCGCTATCAAATTGTTACAATATATATGGTGGTAGATGGTATAGATGCTATAGTATATATGGTATACCATCTACCACCATATAAACTATAGCATCTACACCATCTACCACATACGGTATACTATAGCATCTACACCATCTACCACCATATATACTATAGCATCTATACCATCTACGGTATACTATAGCATCTACACCATCTACCACCATATATACTATAGCATCTACACAACCTTCCCACTAATCTTGTGCTAGAAGCCCGGTTTTACACTGTCTGCTGCTTTTTGTGTGTGTGTGTGTGTGTGTGTGTGTGTGCTTTTTTTGAGACCTTTCTCCTGTATATTTAGCTTCAGGAGAGTCTCAGTCTCAAACAGGCAAAACAGTCTGCAATATACATAAACAAACCTATTCTGTCACATCAGCAAAAAACAGGCTGCACGATACTATATCTCAGACACACACAAACACACGCATAATAGAGAGAGAGAGAGATGATCTGGCAGACCCTCTATCAGCCCTTTCTGTCACTTCCTTTACACACTATGCGATGGCAGCCCCTCCCCAAAGCCCTGGTAATAACACACACACACACACACACACACACACACACACACAGAGACAGAGAGAGAGAGAGAGAGAAATCTCCCACTACAGACTACTGCTAAATCTCCCAACTACAGACTACTGCTAAATCTCCTGCTACAGACTACTGCTAAATCATCTCCCGCTAATATTTAGTGCCCCACTCCACCCCTGCACACTGATACACACACACACACACACACACACACACACACACACACACACACACACACACTTATTCACACAGTGGGTCCCTATCAATAATTCAATTGAGCCTGATATTTCAGTGTCAGATCAGAGAGATACAGACAAGAGTAACATGAGAGAGAAACATACTGAGAGAAAGAGAGAGAAAGAGAGAGAGAAACATACTGAGAGAAAGAGAGAGGAAGAGAGAGAGAAACATACTGAGAGAAAGAGAGAGAAAGAGAGAGAGAAACATACTGAGAGAAAGAGGGGACAGTGAAGGAGAGAGAGGAAGAGAGAGAGAAACATACTGAGAGAAAGAGAGAGGAAGAGAGAGAGAAACATACTGAGAGAAAGAGAGAGAAAGAGAGAGAGAAACATACTGAGAGAAAGAGGGGACAGTGAAGGAGAGAGAGAAAGAGAGAGAGAAACATACTGAGAGAAAGAGAGAGAAAGACAGAGAGAAACATACTGAGAGAAAGAGGGGACAGTGAAGGAGAGAGAGGAAGAGAGAGAGACACACACACACACCAAATGCACCACCTCCTCAGTGCTGATGACAGGCTGGAGGAGTGCGGGGTCCAATAATCACCATATGAAACGAGTCAAGATGGCGCGCGGAGTGCGGGGTCCAATAATCACCACATGAAACGAGTCAAGATGGCGCGCGGAGTGCGGGGTCCAATAATCACCATATGAAACGAGTCAAGATGGCGCGCGGAGTGCGGGGTCCAATAATCACCATATGAAACGAGTCAAGATGGCGCGCGGAGTGCGGGGTCCAATAATCACCACATGAAACGAGTCAAGATGGCGCGCGCAGTGCGGGGTCCAATAATCACCACATGAAACGAGTCAAGATGGAGCGCGCAGTGCGGGGTCCAATAATCACCATATGAAACGATTCAAGATGGCGCGCGGAGTGCGGGGTCCAATAATCACCACATGAAACGAGTCAAGATGGCGCGCGGAGTCGGCCGCATCGCCAGGCTCTGTGTCTCTCCGCATTTTGCAAATCAGTGGTAATCTGCTTTTTTATTTCAAGTGTTTTCGCTAAACATAGTTTAGTGTACATATTGTACAGCCGACAGGAATTTTTGGACATCGGTTCCTGCAATGTTGACTTCTTTATCAGCGTAATCCCAGAGATGGCCAAACCAGGGGGACGAGCTAACTTTGTTACACCGACCGGAAGTAACCATTGGCCAGGCAAAAAACACAAACACAGGCGAGGCAGAGGGGCGGACTGCAAGCTAAGCTAAAACTAACTCTGCATCGACTCTCGCTGAGCTAAAGCTAACTCTGCATCGACTCTCGCTGAGCTAAAGCTAACTCTGCATCGACTCTCGCTGAGCTAAAGCTAACTCTGCATCGACTCTCGCTGAGCTAAAGCTAACTCTGCATCGACTCTTGCTACTAAGCCTTTTCTGCAAATGTTCGTTCCCTAGACAACAACATGGATGGACTGCAGCTGCGGATCACCACACACAGATTGATTATGGACTGTGACATCATGATTGATTATGGACTGTAACATCATCATTGATTATGGACTGTATAAATCTGGCTTGGTGCATGGACACTACCATCACCACAACCACAAGCTCCCAAGGCATGTGGCAAGGCATTTAGGCCATAACAGACTACAAAACTACTAACACCACCCCCACCACCACCGCCTCCTCCTCCTTGCCTGATGAGCTGAACCACTTGTATGGCCGCTTTGACAGGGATAACCAGGAGGTGGCCATCAAGGCTGTGGTGTCTGCAGATAACCAGCCCCTCTCCACCACCGATGTGTGTGCGGCACTGAGCAGGACTTATGCACGTAAGGCTGCTGGTCCTGATGGTATCCCCGGACGCGTACTCAGGGCCTGTGCAGTGCAGCTGACTGAGGTTTGGACTGACATACAGTACAGTGCCAACATTCACCTCCTTCAGATCAGGAGAGGAGACTAAAGGTCCATATGTCTCCTCAGATCAGGAGAGGAGACTAAAGGTCCATATGTCTCCTCAGATCAGGAGAGAATGAGACTAAAGGTCCATATGTCTCCTCAGATCAGGAGAGGAGGAGACTAAAGAAGGTCCATATGTCTCCTCAGATCAGGAGAGGAGACTAAAGGTCCATATGTCTCCTCAGATCAGGAGAGGAGACTAAAGAAGAGGTCCATATGTCTCCTCAGATCCGGAGAGGAGACTAAAGGTCCATATGTCTCCTCAGATCAGGAGAGGAGACTAAAGGTCCATATGTCTCCTCAGATCAGGAGAGGAGACTAAAGAAGGTCCATATGTCTCCTCAGATCAGGAAAGGAGACTAAAGGTCCATATGTCTCCTCAGATCCTGGGGATCTTCTACCGCTGCATCCTCACCAACTGTGTCACAGTATGGTACGGCAACTCCTCTGCCTCTGACCATAAAGCACTGCAGAGGGTGGTAAGGCGCACACGCAAACGCTAATTTATTCAAATTGCTCTCTACCGAACTATCTGTGGCTTAATTTGCGGAGGACATAGAGAAAGCACCCGTATTATAAAATGAGCCAGTGGTGTAGAAATAACTTTTAAGAAATAATCTGTAGCATAGGGTTGGCTACTGCAAAAAAACATTGGTTACTAGTGACGTGAATCAGCCAACCACTCTGTCTCAAACCGAACTACATGGTCAGTTGAATGTTGATTCTCTAAAAGGCAAGCAGTTCAAGAGGGTGCTAAGAAATCATTCTGTTTTTGATACTGTACTTAAATTGGCAAGTGACAAAGTGCATTTCTTTAGAGACTGAAGCTGTAGCTGTAGTATGATGATTGACATGTTTTAGTTATGTAAAGACATGTTCAAGGAGTTCAGATAGAGCCTGTATCAGGACCCCATTTAGTTCAATGTGTTATATGTACTATTTTTGGTAGCCTACTGTACTTAAATGGCCAGTATTTTCTTTATTCATTGAAGCCTCTATGTTTACAGGCTTGTGGCGAGATGCACAGAGAATCGTAATATCAATTCATATTTTCATGATTCATATTTTTCCCCAAATCGTGCAGGCCTACAACCAACCAACTAACCCAAGAGGTCCCTGGCGAGCCATTTGTGTGCCGATGATCTTGAAGATGATCTCGTAGGTCTCGAGGGCCTTGAGGTGGACACCACTGGGCAGGGCGGGGTGTAGACACTGGGCCAGACGCTTCCCGATGACCAGACGCCGCGGCAGCAGAGAGTATTTCAGGTTACTCTGCAGGGCCTGTACGGATGAGAGGGGGGTGGGGGGCAATGTAAGTATAGTAATGCACTCTCTCAAGTCAAGTCATGTCTTGACTTGAGAGTGACTTGACCCTTTCATCACACACACGCACACACACGCACATGCACACACACAACATAGCCATCATACTCACACACGCACACACACACACATGCACACCAAATCAGGTTAGGCCTTCATCCCAGTTTTTCAAACGTCCATGAAGATTAACTAGTGTGTGAAAGAGGGAGAGAGAAAGACAGAGAGAAAGAGAGTGATAAAGAGAGTAAGAGAGAGAGAGCAAGAGATGGAGACAGAGAGAGAGATGGAGAGAGAGAGGTGGAGAGAAGGGAGATAGAGGGAGGGGTGGAGAGAGAGAGAGAGATATGGAGAAAGAGAGATGGAGAGAGAGAGTGATGAAGATAGAGAGAGAGAGAGAGATGGAGAGAAAAGGAGATGGAAGGAGAGAGAGGCAGAGAGAGATGGAGAAAGAGAGTGATGGAGAGAGAGAGATGGGGAAAGAGAGAGAGAGAGAGAGAGAGAGAGAGAGAGAGAGAGAGAGAGAGAGAAAGAGAGAGAGAAAAGGTCCTTATCACCATTGTGCAGACCCACACAGCAGTGCAGAATGGGAGAATTTGGGGTTTTGCCTCCTGTGTGTGTGAGGTTGCCAGGGTGTGTAGACTAGCCAGGGGTCAGTGTGTGTGTGAGTGTGTGTGTGTGTGTGTGGGTGTGTGCATGTGTGTGCATGTGTGTGTGTGTGTGGAGTTGCTATAATTGAGTGTGCCAAGCCAAAGCAGCATGGCCTGGTGTTCCCCAAACATTCTGTGCACACTGTGACAAACACACACACACACACACACACACACACACACACACACACACACACACGCGCGCACGCACACACACACAGAGTAGGCCTGAATTTCACAGACTTTGGTAGGTTAGCAGTGCAGGTGCAAGTGCAGGAGAGATGCAAGGCAGCAGATAAACTTCACGTTAACCTAGCCTAACGTTAACCTAGCCTAACGCTAACCTAGCCTAACGTTAACCTAGCCTAACGCTAACCTAGCCTAACGCTAACCTAGCCTAATGCTAACCTAGCCTACTTTTATTTGTTGATCCCAAACCTGGAACAAACAGGTTAACCCCACTGCTGTTCCCCAAATTCACTCCCATGAAATGTTTTTCTTTTATTATAGATTAGATTAGATTAGATTAGATTAGATTAGATTCAACTTTATTGTCATTGTGCAGAGTACAAGAATAGGCTATAACTGATCATGTGAAGATTATGCGGGGTTGCGTTGTGAACTTTAAAACACCACTGGCCTGAGTAATGCGGTCAGTGTAGATGCTATGAGGGGTCACGTTTTACGTGCTAGATCCTCACTTTTCACAGGAATAATTAGGGAAAGGCTGGCAGATGTTTCTCGAACTCATTTGCATACGAGCGCAACAACCTATTGGTGCTTTGCTACATTAGTAGGGAAGTACTGATTCTGATAGGGCCCATGCTCTGGTTCTGATAGGCTGCAGAGGTGAGAGGGCCCATGCTCTGGTTCTGATAGGCTGCAGAGGTGAGAGGGCCCATGCTCTGGTTCTGATAGGCTGCAGAGGTGAGAGGGCCCATGCTCTGGTTCTGATAGGCTGCAGAGGTGAGAGGGCCCATGCTCTGGTTCTGATAGGCTGCAGAGGTGAGAGGGCCCATGCTCTGGTTCTGATAGGCTGCAGAGGTGAGAGGGCCCATGCTCTGGTTCTGATAGGCTGCAGAGGTGAGAGGGCCCATGCGCTGGTTCTCTGGACGTGTTTTGTGAATGTCTAACTTGCGTGCAGTTTGCGGCGCAATGATAAACTTTTGCAAATGATAAATGACAGATGTATGGACTTATTGCGGCTCACGCCTGCGTATTGAACCTCAGGGGGCGTACCGTTCGGATCAATAATATACTGTGTACCGTTGCATCCCTAGTGTGTGTGTGTGTATGTGTGTGTGTGTGAGAGAGTGTGTGTGTGTGTGTGGAGTGAGAGAGTGAGTAAGTGTGTGTGTGTGTGTGTGTGTGTGTGTGTATGTATGTGTGTGTGTGTGGAGTGAGTGAGTGAGTGAGTGTGTGTGTGTGTGGTTGTCTGACTCCCTGTTCTGCCTGGTATCACTCCACATATTGATAGGCCAGCCTTCATCAGTATCACCGTGTCGACAGACACTCATCACCATAGAAACAGGGAAAACAACCCCACGTACCCGCAGCAGCACTACATCAGGACACACCTCGAGAACACACACACACACACACCCCTCCAATCCCGTATACTTACACACACACACACACCCCTCCAATCCCGTATACTTGCGCACACACACACACACACCCCTCCAATCCCGTATACTTGCATACACACACACACCCCTCCAATCCCGTATACTTGCGCACACACACACACACACCCCTCCAATCCCGTATACTTACACACACACACACACACACCCCTCCAATCCCGTATACTTGCACACACACACACACCCCTCCAATCCCGTATACTTGCACTCACACACACACACGCACACACAATCCCATATACAGTATTTGCACATACACGTACACACCTATCCAATCCCATATTCTTGCACACACACACACACACAAACACAGTCACACACATACACACACACACACACATCCAATTCTATATACTTGCACACACACTCCTGTAAGGATCTTTTATGGCACATCATAAAGCTTCACAGAGTGTATCTGTCTCTGTCCCTTATGAATTATTCCAGTCAAGAGCACTGTGGTTTGTGTGTGTGTGTGTGTGTGTGTGTGTGTTGGGGGGGGGGGGGGGCAAGGAGAGGGAGAGAGAGAGAGACCGAGAGAGTAATGGAGAGGAATCTCTCATGAGCCTGATGACAGTGTGTGTGTGTGTTCTGTGTCTGTGTGTGTGTGTGTGTCTGTCTGTGTGTGTGTATGTCTGTGTCTGTCTGTGTGTGTGTGTGTGTGTGTGTGTGTGTGTGTTTTTGCGTACTGGATGTGAATGTTGTATGTCTGCGTTAACACGCCCACAGGTCTGCTGGAGAACCAGAGTGGAATGGTGAAGCTCAGCTATCAGAACAACACATCTGACACACACCGTTAGTTGGGTGCACCATTGCAAAGCTCTTTCTGATGCAGGTTATATAGACCACACACAATTTGAAATCTTTGTCAAACAACATCAAACTTCAAAAGGTCAAACTGTAGCACGTCCTCAATTGTTTGAGTTTCCTCCACCAAAACTTTAGTGGCCTCCTTGAGGTCAGTCGCCACGGTCACCGTGTCTCACCCTAGAGGGGAGAAGGGATGGGGAAAGATCTGGACACATTTTCTTTACTGCAGCCATCGTTACAGACAAGCGCGAGCCATAGCCTGTGAATGAAACAAAGTGAACGTCTAGGCCATAGTGTGACATGCGTAAACCAATGAAATGAAGCGAGCGTATCATAGTGTGACATGCGTAAACCAATGAAACGAAGCGAGCGTATCATAGTGTGACATGCGTAAACCAATGAAACGAAGCGAGCGTATCATAGTGTGACATGCGTAAACCAATGAAACGAAGCGAGCGTATCATAGTGTGACATGCGTAAACCAATGAAACGAAGCGAGCGTATCATAGTGTGACATGCGTAAACCAATGAAACGAAGCGAGCGTATCATAGTGTGACATGCGTAAACCAATGAAACGAAGCGAGCGTATCATAGTGTGACATGCTAAACCAATGAATGAAACGAGCGTATCATAGTGTGACATGCGTAAACCAATGAAACGAAGCGAGCGTATCATAGTGTGACATGCGTAAACCAATGAAACGAAGCGAGCGTATCATAGTGTGACATGCGTAAACCAATGAAACGAGCGAACGTATCATAGTGTGACATGCGTAAACCAATGAAACGAAGCGAGCGTATCATAGTGTGACATGCGTAAACCAATGAAACGAAGCGAGCGTATCATAGTGTGACATGCGTAAACCAATGAAACGAAGCGAGCGTATCATAGTGTGACATGCGTAAACCAATGAAACGAGCGAACGTATCATAGTGTGACATGCGTAAACCAATGAAACGAAGCGAGCGTATCATAGTGTGACATGCGTAAACCAATGAAACGAAGCGAGCGTATCATAGTGTGACATGCGTAAACCAATGAAACAAAGCGAACGTGTAGGCCATAGTGTGACATGCGTAAACCAATGAAATGAAGCGAGCGTATCATAGTGTGACATGCGTAAACCAATGAAACAAAGCGAACGTGTAGGCCATAGTGTGACATGCGTAAACCAATGGTGTAAACATAATCATAGATGACGCCACAAGTTTTTTAAAAGAAAGAACGTAGCCTACGTTTGTATATAGGCAATTTATTTTCACAATACTTACTAAAATATAATTACCCGTATTTTCCGGACTATAAGTCACACCGGAGTATGTCGCACCAGTCAAAAAAAAATTAATGAAGAGGAAAAAACATATATATAAATATATATATGTTTCATTTGAGTCGCAGGACCAGCCAAACTATGAAAAAAAGTGTGACTTATAGTCCAGAAAATACGGTAATATTATTTTATTGCATTTGTATTAGTTGTTTGAAGAGTAACTGGCAAGTCGATTGGACTAAAAGGAAAAAAAAATAATATTTAGGTCCTAAATTGGCAGGGTCAGTTGGGTTATGGCAAACAAAAATATTTTTAAGGATGGCCTCACATGGTTATGTCAGGACTTGAATAGTCAGTCATGCTGGCCTTGAAACATCATCAAAGCCCATTTTTCAGGAAGAGCATTTGTGTGTGTGTGTGTGTGTGTGTGTGTGTGTGTGTGTGTGTGAAGAGCATTTCTGTGTGTGCGTGTGTGTGAAGAGCATTTCTGTGTGTGTGTGTGTGTGTGTTTGTTTGTGTGTGAAGAGTATTTCTGTGTGTGTGTGTGTGTGTGTGAAGAGCATTTCTGTGTGTGCGTGTGTGTGAAGAGCATTTCTGTGTGTGTGTGTGTGTGTGTGTTTGTTTGTGTGTGAAGAGTATTTCTGTGTGTGTGTGTGTGTGTGAAGAGCATTTCTGTGTGTGCATGGCTGCTAATGGATTCCTACTAGTATAACGGTTGGTGGTAGCGTAGTGGTTAAGGAGCTGGGATAGGATGTAGTAAGTAGAAAAGTTGTGGGTTCAATTCCCATCTTCCACTGTTGTGCACTTGAGCACGCACGCACACACACACACAAACACACGCACACACACAGACACACATCTGACCCACAATCTAAAGAGCAAATCAACCTGTGCACCCATGTGTCAGTGAAAACATTGAGTGTGGTCAGACGCAGTGATCATACATTGCTATTTTGACTAGGGATGCACAATATTGAATTTTAACCAATATCCGATATGCCGATATTTACAAGCTCATTTTGGCCCATTGCTGATGCTGATACCGATATACACCTCTAATTTGTATTCATTGAAAAGTCTCTCCTGTAGCCTAGGCTACTACAATGAACCTGTTATTATGATAGTGTAGGCCAGTGTTACTCATTGCGCAGCTCACAAGCCACATGCGGCTCGTCAAGCTATAATTGGTGGCTCGCATGGAAGCTTTGGTGAGATTTCGCCAAATTTGGTTTTACTAATTTTGAGTAGGCCTAAACTGTTCGCCAAAGGCCATCATCTCTGGCCCCAGCTTGATAAAAACAAAGGTAGGCTCTGATTTAGCCTAGTCTACTGTATGACTTCACCGAGGTGATCTTTAGTTTCGTTCTGCTTACAGTCGGCCTATCTCACTGCCACTTGCAACGCCTTTGAATGCAATCTGCTGCCCTGTTTACCGGCAATGCTACAGCGGAGTTAAACTGCCACCTCGTGGCGATAAGTTGTAATACATTTCACGCAGCTGCGCGAATGAAGTGGCCACTTCTAAATGGGACCCACTGTATGTGGTAACACAGCCAATAATTTTTTTCAAATGTGCTTCATAAACATACAATACTGCACTACAAAAACGCAAACATCGGAATTATACTTCTACCTTCACCCAAATAATGAAGGTGAAAGGAAGTTATGAAGCCTTAATGGTGCTTCCTAAAGGGGGTATTGTCAAACCTGGCAACACAGCCCGCATGCCATGTGGCATGTGGCAAAACTTGACTGCAGCGCACGTTTGCAGGCAGGCGACGTTAGTTCCGCTAGCGTGAAACACAAAATGGACCGTTTTTAATAATAAAAAAGACACACAGTGTTGTAACGAATAGTGGCAGGTGTAGCGGTACCCGGTAAGAAACGAAAAATACGAAGCATACAAGATGAGCACAGAACATTTCAAGACAAGTGGACAGATGAATTCTTATTTGTTCTGCATGGCATGAACCCTCTGTGCTTAATATGCAAACAAACCCGTGCCGGTTTCAAACGAAGCAACTTGGAGCGCCATTTCAAAACGGCGCATCCAAAATTCAATGAAAGTTACCCGTCTGGCAGTGAATTAAGAAAAAAGAAAATAGCACAACTCACTGCTTCACTTTGTGAGCAGCAAAATCTAAATAGATAGATAGATACTTTATTGATCCCTAGGGGAAATTCAAATCTTATTCAAATCAAATTCAAATCTTATCCACCGGACAACCTCCACTGCAGAGCGTTTAACAGAGGCGTCTTATGAAATCGTGTAGATTTTGGCGCAGGCTAAAAAACCCTTCTCAGACTCAGAAATAGTGAAAGACTGTTTTTTGGCTTCAGCAGAAATACTGTTCACAAACTTTGACAACAAGGACGCCATCATTAAACAAATAAAAGGGTTACAGCTGTCTGATTCAACAATAATGAGGCGAATGGAAGACATCGGAAAGGACATCTTTTCCTCTTTTCAAGAGGAAATGTTGTGCTTACTACCACTCCATGGCCAAACAAGAGGTGAGGATATTCTGAATGCACTTTTAGTATTAGGAGGAAAATCATCTCAGCTTGTCCAAACTTGCAAGTGTGTGTCCTGATGGGGCTCCAAGCATGCGAGGCAAAGAGAAGGGTCTTGTTGGCCTCATGAAAAAAAGAGATGAAATCCCCAATTTCATCAGCTTCCACTGCATCATCCATCAGGAGGCACTGGTATCAAAGCTAGGAAACAGTGAATTCCAAAATGTGATGCAAAGGGTTGTGCATGTGCATGTGGTCAAATACATTGTTTCAAGAGCACTAAACCAGACAGTTCAGACTGTTAATCCAGGACTATGACACAGAGTACGGTGATTTAGTGAAGTACGATGGTTGTCCAGTGGGAGGGTGCTGGAGCGGTTCCTGAGCCTCCTTCCTGAAATCAACAGCTTCTTGGACAGCAAGGGGAAACACCAGCCAGAGCTGAAAGACCCAAACTGGATCATACAGCTGGCCCTCCTTACTGACATTTCCTGTCACCTGAACACTCTCAACTTGCAGCTCCAAGGGAGAGACAAGCTTCCAAGTGACATGCTGAGGGCAGTCAGAGCGTTCCAAGTGACATGCTGAGGGCAGTCAGAGCATTCCAAAACAAAAGAACTGCTCTGTGGACACCTGACAGAGAACTCATCCACTTCCCTAAACTCAGAGCAACAACCACAAGTGACCCATCTCTGCATCAGCACTTCAGCTACAGCACATTTGTTGAAGTTTCTGGAGGAGCTGAAGGGTGAGTTTGAATCCAGATTCAGTGATGTGACTGAACATAAGGAGATTTTCAATTTTATTGTAAACCCCTTCCATGTGGATGAGTCCTCCCTCACGCCAACCATCACACAGCTCTGCCCTGGTGTTCGTGCTGCTCTGGAGAGTGAAATAAGCTCTGCCCTGGTGTTCGTGCTGCTCTGGAGAGTGAAATAATTGAGCTGCAAACAAATAACATTCTCCAAGCAGGTGTTGGCCACTTCTGGAGTTTGGTTTCTGAAGCAGACTTTCCCACTTTGAAACCACTTGCACAGAAAGTGATGTCTTCCTTCATGAGCACATACACCTGTGAGTCAACATTTTCGACCATGAACACTATCAAGAGGAAACAGAAACCGACTGACCCATACTCATCTTGAAAGCCTCACTGTGATTGCAACAACAAATTACAAAAACAGCATGAAGAAAGTCAAGGACATGCATGCCAGCTTCCGCTCATCCCAGTATTAAAGTAAATCTGGTCTTCAATGAAAATGTATTGGCTGTGTCATTTCTTTTTTTGTGAGATGTA
>NW_027468657.1:2381015-2383515 GCF_046254945.1 Alosa pseudoharengus
ATTTACATCAGTTATTTTTTTTTATGAGGCTTTGTTAAATAGCCTAATTAATTGTTATAGGCTAATCTCTCACCTTCTTTCTCGACTCCGTGCCTTGGATAGTTTTGAGTTACATTTTGACAAAACCTGTCAGATCTAAGCATTATTATGTTTTTGGTTAAGTTATTGTTTAACATGATTCTTTTTTATCATTTATTATTTTGGAACAGACGAGGGTCTCTGATTAATCTGAGCGTTTAGCCTAGCCGAACGTCCACTTTAACTGCCACAAGATATTCTTCTTTTTTTTGGGGGGGGGTGGTTATGCCTTTAATGCGACAGGATAGTGGAGAGTGACAGGAAGTGAGTGAGTGGGAGAGTCGGGGTGGGATCAGGACCACGGGGCGGGAATCGAACCCAGGTCGCCGGCGCACGATGAAGGTCCCAGCCAGTTACGCCACAGCTGGGGCCACAAGTTATTCTTCTTGTGATAAAGATCTCATCGAGGAAAAACACGCTGTATTTTTGTATTTTCATTGCATTTTTAAATTTATAAAAAGTTATATAAATAATTCATTTTAATATAGGCCTAGAAATATTAATGATTAATCGATAGTTGATCGTTAATTCTCCCGACGATTGACTAAGAAAATGTAATCGAATGCCCATCCCTAGTAGGATGACAAATGTCTCTGAATAGCGAATAGAAAACATAGTTTATTTTACGGAGAAAAAACGAGCAGCCCGGAAAGAGATTTATTATCCCATGAAACTAGAAAAGACCTATCAGTGGCATCACAGGGACTAGCATGTTACAGTTTCATGGTGATATCTATTATTTAAAAAGTTTACCCTATTCACCTTTTAATTATCTTATTGTGCTAATTATGCAAATTGCAACTTTTAGCAACCAAGCTGAATTCCATCCACTAGGCCTATAGATGACATTTCTGCAATAAAACTAGGGTACTCAACATTTCTGGGTTTACTATTGGGCCTACGGGGGATGCAACTAGACTAATACTGTTTGGTCTATTCTGGGGTTTGGAATAATTTTTGCCCTAAAAAGAACAATATAGCACCTTAATATTCATTTGTTAATACAGTTTTTTTCTGAATGCTTAAACACAACCGTGATTCTTATAGCACAATTTCTAAAACTATTAATACTTATAGCAAAACCACTCACTGAGTTCGCAAAACTAAAAGCACAAACACTGCTTTGCACTCAGTTTGCAATTTTGTAACACACACTTTGCACAACTGTAGGCGCAATTCACTGCACAGCACTCTTTTTGCGGAACTGTAAACACAACTCATGCTTTACACTCAATTTCCAAATGATCAACACACTCCTAGCAAATCTATACACATGCATGGCTATTATTTACACTATTTTACCAACTCTCTGGCACACTTTCTCATGTGAAAACTGTTTCAGATAATTAGTTCACTTTGCAATCAGCCTAAGCACTATAAATAAGCCACAGGTAGCCTAATGTACAATGTGTACAATAGAGGGAGCAGGAAGAGTGAGAAAAGTAAGAATTAGAGGAGGCTGAAGAATAGGACATGGAGGTGAAGAAGAGGAGGAGGAAGAGGAGGAAGAGGATGCGGAGGTGAAGAAGTGAGAGGGAGAGGATGACAAGGACAAGGAGGTGAAGTTAGAGGAAGAGGACAAGGAGGGGGAAGAGGAAGGGTAAGAAGAGAAAGAAATAGCCCTTTTACAGGCAAAAAAATCAGTCTACATGTGGGGATATTGTCATGTCAGGCCTGGATACAGCATTCCAGAATATATTTTCCCCGGTGCCTTGGACTAGGACATTGCATGTGATGTAGACGAAATTTTGAGAGAGACAACCCGATGTAGACTGATTTGTTTTGTCTCAGTGAAATTGCTATTTTGTGTTTTGACTTGGAAAAACACACTTGTGTTTGCTTTGATGTGTGTAAATAAACACTAATACTTGAAGTTTGGATCCCTGTATGTTTACAGAACTATGACAAAAGTATGACCTCAAACTGACAGTTTAGTTAGTCTACCTTGTGCACAGAGAAAGCAAAAGCCAGATGTGTTTTTTATTCATACCATCAGAATGTAGTTGGCACATTGTGTGCATACTATTGTGATGGCTTGTGTTTACTGTTTGATACGAAAACAGCATTTTTACTCTTGCTTTTGCAAGAGAACTACAATGTTTTGCTGACTGGGTGAACGGTTTTCCTATTTGTGTGCTATAGTTACAAAAAATGTGCTTAAGCAATAAGAAAAAACTGCAATTGACATTTTTTATCAGAGCTTCTTCTATTCCAAAGAGCAGCAACTGCCACTGTTGTGTAGAAACATGCCACCTATTGTGCCCTGCACTGTGTGTGTGTGTGTGTGTGTGTGTGTGTGCATGTGTGTGTGTGTGTGTGTGATCCAAGCTCAGAAACCAGCCGCAGCCAGTGTAAGATAGGGAGTGTTTTGAATTCTCTTAAAAAACTGTGTGTGTGTGTGAGTGTATGTGTGAGTATGTGT
>NW_027468657.1:2388515-2396015 GCF_046254945.1 Alosa pseudoharengus
TACACCACACACTACACTACACCACCACACACTACACCACCACACACACACTACCACACACACACACTACACCACCACACACTACACTACACACACTACACCACCACACACACACTACACCACCACACACTACACCTCACACACACACTACACCACCACACACACACACTACACCACCACACACTACACCACCACACACTACAACCTACACCATACACCACCACACACTACACCACCACACAACACCACCACACACTACACCACACACCAGCACACACTACACCACCACACACTACACCACACACCACCACACACTACACCACACACACTACACCACCACACACACACACTACCACACACTACACTACACCACCACACACTACACCACCACACACACACTACACCACCACACACTACACTACACACTCTACACCACCACACACACTACACCACCACACAGTACACCAGTGTTTTTCAAGCTTTTTTGTGCCACGGCACACTTTTGACACTTAAAATGTCCCACGGCACACTAACATCCTGTGTGAAGGAAATATAAACATACCATAGCCTAAAATTTCAAATAATACACAGATATGGCCTTATTATGGCTTCTATGCAAGACCTGCTTAATAAAACAAGCGCCCTCTGTTTAATTTGTATCTGTTTCATATCTAATTTAATTGTTGTTATGAACTGGATATGTGATGATTCTGTGAATACTGGATATGGGACCCCCGTTGTACAATGCCTGCACAAAGAGTGCAATCATACAATCAATGAGAGCATGTGGTTCTAAATTCTTTGATGCAACAGTTGCTTTTCTGGACCAGTGAGTGACATTTGGGTAATTTTCTGCGGCACACCTGATGATCTCTCACGGCACACTAGTGTGCCCAGGCACAGTGGTTGAAAAACACTGCAGTACACCACACACCACCACCACACGGTCAAATGACTGTTTGCCCTCTCAGCCCAGATGCTTCCTGTCTTTAAGGCCTTTCCCCTTGGGCTCCACCTTCAGCCTCCCAACCCTCCTCTAGGTGGCGCTAGACTGACCTGTGGCCATATAATCACTCACTCACTACTATTCACAAGAAAGAAACATGACATTAACACAATGCTCGATTTGGCTCCTACAGGGAGGAAGTGTGTGTGTGTTAGGGGTGTCAGAATGAGAGTATGCTTCTAAATATGCTAAAGGCATAGAGATTGTGTGTGTAAGTGTGTTAGGGGTGTCACGATTATACAAATCCTCGATTCAATTTCATTTTAATTTCTAAAGTCACAATTCGATTTGATTTTCAATCTTTTTTCAAAGTTTTTTACTTTTTTGCCTTATTTCCTTGTTTTGAGGGACTTTTATTTTGAAACCGTGCCTACCACGAACAGAACACACGTGTGAACATGAAATGAAACAACAACAATACGAACAATAATTTGATTGTTTCAGCACACTCCGAAGAGACACAAGGTGTGCATGGAATATTGCACTTATCAATTTGCATGTTATGCCCGAAAGTCTAATTTTGGACTGTAACTAGAACTTCTTTTCACTTGCTAAGTTGAGTATGTAAGCGTTAACTGGCGTGAATGAACGACAAAATAGCCTACTTCCATAACAGAGATTTCCGAGTAGGAGAAAAGGCTTTTTTCTTAACTGGCTGCAGCTTGCTGGATGTAACATTGGGGGTGTGGACTTCCGGTAATGGCTGCCTCGAGCATGGCTGCGTGAAGAGTAAGCTCCCCAAGCCAATATTTGAATTTCCGCCTAAACTCGAAAAAATTGAACATAAAATAAGACCAAAGTCATTATAAGAGCGGATAATGAGTGGAACCTCAAAAACAAAACCTAAGAAGAACATGGATAAGCAAAGTAAGGACTCTAGTCAACCCAGATCAGACTCCACACCGTTAGCCGACGATAGCAACCAGGATTCAATCATATCACTTCGGTCATGTTTGGAAGGTATTAGCAAACAGATTCAGAACATGTAAAACGACTTGAAAGCTGACTTGAAAACGTTTAAAGAAGACATAACGAGTCATATGAGAAGTGAACTATCAGGGTTTAAGGAAGATATTGATCAGAAATTGGCGATAGTCACTAAAGACATACAAGAACAGAACGAAAAGATAGATGCCACCCTGACGCGTTCAGAAGAAGTAGAGGCATGGAGCACAGAGGCGAACAGTGTGCTACAGGAGATATTGCGAGAACAGAGCTGGATGAAGGATAAGTTAGATGACTTGGAATCGAGGTCTAGAAGGAATAATCTACGGATATATGGCATCCCAGAGGACACAGAGAAAGGCCCGGTTCTGCCGTTTGTGGGAGAGTGGCTCCGCACTGAATTGTCAATTGACAAAGACCTCCAGATACAACGAGCCCACAGAGCGCTTGCTGCGAAACCGAAAGCGGGCGGTCCTCCACGGTCAGTGGTTGTCAATTTTCTCCAATACACAGATAAAGAACTAGTCCTGACCAAAGCATGGGAGAAGAAAAACATTAAAATAGGAGACAGCCGCATCTATTTTGATCACGACTACAGTACGGGGGTGTTGCAAAAACGCAAAGCATACGCAGCTGTGAAGGCAGCTCTGAAAAACCAAGGTATTTGCTTCCAGACACCGTTTACAAAAATGCGCATTCACTGGGCCAACGGGACAAAGACATACAATACTGCAGAAGAGGCTGCCAATGAATTGCGAAGGAGAGGGATGAAAGTGGAAAGCCCAGCGTGTCAGGGAGGTTCTTCCTTAATCGAAAGGCTCCAGTCTTCTAAAATAGCAGCTTGGAATTGTGTCGGAAGAGATGGAATTTTGGCGACAGGCAGACGGGCCAGACAGAAGTTGCAGGAGTTCCAACGCGGCTCCAGCGAGAAGTGTCAAGAAGACCCGACTGAGTGAGGACTGTTTTGGTTGGTAGGAGTTCAGAAAATCGCCGAGATCAGAGTAGAATCACTTATAATGACTGAACATTAGGTAAATGATAAAGGACGTTGAGAAAATGATGTTGAGATAATGTTGAGGGTTAATTTTTCAACTTTTCAGACTGTTGGCTAAAGGGGTAGGCTAGTCTATGCTACAACCATAACTAGTATGAGTAGAACAGTCCTATATGGTTGGACTCTCACTACTAGGTGGGGGCCCTTTCTCTATGAAAGGCCATCTCCCCCAAAACGAAAGAGATGTCAATGCATAATGAGAGATGTTGACATTTCTAGGTGGAAGTCAACTTTAATCTTTTCAAATGCATAATGAGAGATGTTGACATTTCTAGGTGGAAGTCAACTTTAATCTTTTCAAATGCATAATGAGAGATGTTGACATTTCTAGGTGGAAGTCAACTTTAATCTTTTCAAATGCATAATGAGAGATGTTGACATTTCTAGGTGGAAGTCAACTTTAATCTTTAATCTTTTCAAATGCATAATGAGAGATGTTGACATTTCTAGGTGGAAGTCAACTTTAATCTTTAATCTTTTCAAATGCATAATGAGAGATGTTGACATTTCTAGGTGGAAGTCAACTTTAATCTTTAATCTTTTCAAATGCATAATGAGAGATGTTGACATTTCTAGGTGGAAGTCAACTTTAATCTTTTCAAATGCATAATGAGAGATGTTGACATTTCTAGGTGGAAGTCAACTTTAATCTTTTCAAATGCATAATGAGAGATGTTGACATTTCTAGGTGGAAGTCTTTTCAAATGCATAATGAGAGATGTTGACATTTCTAGGTGGAAGTCAACTTTAATCTTTAATCTTTTCAAATGCATAATGAGAGATGTTGACATTTCTAGGTGGAGGTCAACTTTAATCTTTTCAAATGCATAATGAGAGATGTTGACATTTCTAGGTGGAAGTCAACTTTAATCTTTTCAAATGCATAATGAGAGATGTTGACATTTCTAGGTGGAAGTCAACTTTAATCTTTAATCTTTTCAAATGCATAATGAGAGATGTTGACATTTCTAGGTGGAAGTCAACTTTAATCTTTTCAAATGCATAATGAGAGATGTTGACATTTCTAGGTGGAAGTCAACTTTAATCTTTTCAAATGCATAATGAGAGATGTTGACATTTCTAGGTGGAAGTCAACTTTAATCTTTAATCTTTTCAAATGCATAATGAGAGATGTTGACATTTCTAGGTGGAAGTCAACTTTAATCTTTTCAAATGCATAATGAGAGATGTTGACATTTCTAGGTGGAGGTCAACTTTAATCTTTTCAAATGCATAATGAGAGATGTTGACATTTCTAGGTGGAAGTCAACTTTAATCTTTTCAAATGCATAATGAGAGATGTTGACATTTCTAGGTGGAAGTCAACTTTAATCTTTTCAAATGCATAATGAGAGATGTTGACATTTCTAGGTGGAGGTCAACGTTAATCTTTAATCTTTTCAAATGCATAATGAGAGATGTTGACATTTCTAGGTGGAGGTCAACTTTAATCTTTTCAAATGCATAATGAGAGATGTTGACATTTCTAGGTGGAGGTCAACTTTAATCTTTTCAAATGCATAATGAGAGATGTTGACATTTCTAGGTGGAAGTCAACTTTAATCTTTTCAAATGCATAATGAGAGATGTTGACATTTCTAGGTGGAGGTCAACTTTAATCTTTTCAAATGCATAATGAGAGATGTTGACATTTCTAGGTGGAAGTCAACTTTAATCTTTTCAAATGCATAATGAGAGATGTTGACATTTCTAGGTGGAGGTCAACTTTAATCTTTAATCTTTTCAAATGCATAATGAGAGATGTTGACATTTCTAGGTGGAAGTCAACTTTAATCTTTAATCTTTTCAAATGAGTGTGGCATATTTGTTTCTCTAATATTTCTTTGTTCCATATTAATGTTTGTTCAAATGTTGGCCTGAGGGGAAGTGAAGTTTATATTAGGGAAAACACTGTAAAGGATTATGTCATGTGAAGAAATGAAGGTTATGTCTTTAAATGTTAATGGCTTGGGAAACCCAGTTAAGAGAGCTAAAATGATTAACAAAGTGAAAAAGGAGAAAGCTCAGATTTGCTTTTTGCAAGAAACCCACCTGTCACAAACAGAACATGAGAAATTGAAAAGGTTAGGATTCAGGAAAACATATTATAGTTCACACACAAATACACGCCAAAGAGGCGTGTCTAATCTCAAATTCAACTAACTTTGAGTGCCAAAAAGAAATAAAAGACAAAGCGGGTCGGTATATTATAGTCAAAGGGACAATTGATCAGTACATGTTCACACTGGTAAATGTTTATGCACCACCAGAGAGTAAACAAAATTATATTAAATTCCTTTTTGATACTATTGCAGAACAAATGGAAGGCATTTGCATATGTGGGGGAGATTTTAATATTGTGCTGGATCATAATCTTGATACAACTAGTAAGAAAAGAAGTAAGATATGTATGTCAAAATTGATAAACAATGCATGTGAGGAAATGGGCTTATTTGATGTAAGGGATTTCCACCCACTAGAAAGAGACTATAGCCATTATTCAGCAACACATTCAGTCTACTCCAGAATAGACTATTTCTTTATGCAAAAAGAAGATAGAGATAGAGTGAAAGAATGTAAAATAGGCGTGACTGATATATCAGATCACAGTGCTCTATATCTAACTATTTACTTAAAAGGCAGAAAAAGAAATACTTTGTGGAGATTGAATGTAGGTGTATTAAATAACGAACTAATAACAGAACAAATCAAATTAGAGATTCAAAACTATCTACAAGAAAACGACAATGGTGAAACAAAACCAATCATATTATGGGATGCCTTAAAGGCTGTAATGCGTGGCAAATTAATAGCCATTACTAGTGGCCTTAAAAAAGCAAAATTGACACAATATCAGTCTCTTCTAGCAGAATTAAAGACAACAGAACACAAACACAAAGAAAAGCCAGACGACAAAACACAGCAACAAATGAAAGAGACACGACATAAAATAAACCAACTGCTGCAACAAGAAGTAGAGATCAAAGCCAGATACCTCAAACAAACATATTATGAACTAGGCCCACCAATCGAACCAATTTACATATGACCCAAAGGAAATTGAAAATGTATTCAGAAATTACTATGAGGAACTCTATACACAAACCTCTGTCATAGATAGAGGAGAGACTAAATCTTTTCTTGACTTGCTGGATCTGCCCTCAATAGGCAACATACAAAATAAACATATAACATCACCAATAACTGCAGAGGAGGTCCAGAAAGCTATAGGAAAATTAAAAACATCTAAGGCACCAGGCAGTGATGGATTTCCACCTGAGTGGTATAAAAAACTCAACCAAGAGTTGACTCCACTTCTTCTCACTACCTTCAACTGGATTATGGAAAAAAACTGTATCCCTCCATCATGGAAGGAAGCGATCATCACAGTGCTCCCCAAACCACAAAAAAATAAGGAATTATGTCACAATTATAGGCCTATATCAATTTTAAATGTTGACTATAAGATTTATACATCAATTATAGCTAGTAGATTACAGACGATTATACCGGATATTATAGATGAGGACCAAACAGGTTTTGTTAGAGGACGTCAAACCCAAGATAATATTAGAAGAACGCTGCTTATTATAAATAGAATTCAAAAAAGTAGGTCACCAACAGCATTGATTAGTCTTGACGCTGAAAAAGCATTTGACATGGTTAATTGGGAATATTTATATATGACATTGGAGAAATTTGGTTTTAAAAAGAAAACTATACAGTGTATTAAATCTATTTACAATGAACCTACAGCAAGAGTAAAAGTAAATGGTTCTCTGTCTGACAAATTCATATTAGAGAGAGGAACTAGACAAGGATGCTGCTTAAGTCCCATCTTATTTGCCATATATATTGAGCCTTTGGCCCAAATGATCAGACAAGATTCTCTTTTAAATGGAGTAGACATGAACAACAAAAAACATATAATAAGCCTATTATGGACTATTAAGGACTATTATGAAAAAAAAATTAAAAAGAAGGAGGGAGAGGTGCATCCCCTCATCAAAGTATTTGTGATGTCTTACTATAGAGAAATCCCTAGAGCAATTTCAATTCTATATTCTTGTTTAATGGAATCCAAACAATATTCAACACTATATATAAAGACCAAATGGGAGAAAGAGCTAGGTGAGGAAATCCAAGTCGATACCTGGTATGACATGTGGAGATGTCAACAGACCACCACGCAATCTCAAAGGTGGAGAGAGTTTGCTTGGAAGAACCAGATCCGCTACTTTATCACCCCTTTAATTAAAAGTAAACAACTATCAACGCAACAAACATGCTGGAGACAATGTGGCGATATGGCACCAAACCATACACACATTTTTTGGAGCTGTAAGAATATAGAGCCTTTTTGGAGAGTGGTACATGTCGCTTTAAGTGAGATCTTGGGTTATGCAATTCCATTTACATGTAAGGTCCTATACCTAGGAGATTTGGAAGAATATGTATCCAAAGATGACCAATATCTAGTAAAGATTTTGCTTAC
>NW_027468657.1:2401015-2408515 GCF_046254945.1 Alosa pseudoharengus
TCACACACACACACACACATTATCTCGCTCTCTCTCTCTCTCACACACACACACATTCACTCTCTCTCCCTCACACACACACACACACACACACATTGGGGAATGATAAAGCAGGTTAGTCATCCCTTCAGGAGAAGGAAATGAGGCTAGACACATGCATTCGCATACACACATCATTCAAACATGTACACTAGCAGTAACACACACACACACAAACCCCCCACACCCACCCACGCACACCACACACACACACACACCACACACACAGAGAGAGAAAGACAGTGGCAAACACTTGTAGGACAGAAAGCAGCAGGGTAGAATGGTTATGGAGTGAGACAGAATCCAATTGCAGCAGAGTATCAGACAGGCTGAAATGAGTCTGGGCCTCTCCTCTCCCAGGTGTGTGTGTGTGTGTGTCTGTGAGAGAGAGAGAGAGAGAATGTGTGTGTGTGTGTGTGTGAGAGAGAGAGAGAGAATGTGTGTGTGTGTGTGTGAGAGAGAGAGAGAATGTGTGTGTGTGAGAGAGAGAGAGAGAGAGAGAGAATGTGTGTGTGTCTGTTTCTCTCTCTCTGTGTGTGTGCAAAAAGAGAGGCTGAAATGAAAGCTGAATTGATTGGCTCGGGGCTGCGTGTAAAATCCCCAGTAAGGAGTGCTGGGGTGGGGATGTGTGTGTGTGTGTGCCTGCCCGCGTGTGTGGTGTGTGTGTGTGCGCAAGTTTATGCCTGTGTGTGCTTGCCTGCACATGTGTGTGTGTGTGTGTGCCTGTGAGGGGACATACTGTAGGGAATGGTGTGTGTGTATGGGTGTGTGTGTGAGAGAGAGTCAGTAGTGGTGCCCCCACCTGTTCTCACTCCACACCTCAACAGAGGTCCACATGGCACATGTTAATAAGTGTTAATGGCTGCACATATTAATACATGTTAATGACAGCACATGTTAATAAGTGTTAATGACTAATGACTGCATGTGTTAATAAGTGTTAATGAGTGCACATGTTAATAAGTGTTAATGGCTGCACATATTAATACGTGTTAATGACAGCACATGTTAATAAGTGTTAATGACTAATGACTGCACATATTAATAAGTGTTAATGACAGCACATGTTAATAAGTGTTATTGACTAATGACTGCATGTGTTAATAAGTGTTAATGAGTGCACATGTTAATAAGAGTTAATGACTGCACATATTAATAAGAGTTAATGACTGCACATGTTAATAAGTGTTAATGACTGCGCATATTAATAAGTGTTAATGACTAACGGCTGCACATGTTAATAAGTGTTAATGGCTGCACATATTAATAAGTGTTAATGACTAATGGCTGCACATGTTAATAAGTGTTAATGGCTGCACATATTAATAAAAGTTAATGACTGCACATATTAATGAGTGCACATATTAATAAGAGTTAATGACTGCACGTGTTAATAAGTGTTAATGACTGCACGTGTTAATGAGTGTTAATAGCTGCAACTACTCATTTACTGTGGAGTATGCAATAACAATAACCCCCCCCCCCCCAAAAAAAAAAAACATTTATATAATATTCAAGTGATAACAAAAATGGGACCCCCGTTGTACAATGCCTGCACAAAGAGTGCAATCATACAATCAATGAGAGCATGTGGTTATAAATTCTTTGATGCAACAGTTGCTTTTCTGGACCAGTGAGTGACATTTGGGTAATTTTCTGCGGCACACCTGATGATCTCTCACGGCACAGTAGTGTGCCCAGGCACTGGTTGAAAAACACTAGAATAGGCTACATTGCAGTCAGCATCTATATGCTTCATGGAAATGCTTAGCTTAAGGAAAACTAATTATTGAAGCCTCACCAACTCAATTCTTCAGAGGCAAAAGTAGGAATCTTTATATTATTGAAGCCTCACCAACTCAATTGTTCAGAGGCAAAGTAGGAATCTTTATATTATTGAAGCCTCACCAACTCAATTTTTCAGAGGCAAAGTAGGAATCTTTATATTATTGAAGCCTCACCAACTCATATTGAAGCCTCACCAACTCAATTCTTCAGAGGCAAAGTAGGAATCTTTATATTATTGGCCATGTTCCAAATCGGTGAGTCCAGCTGCATGAGATCCGGGCTTGATGCATTAGAGAAACTTCAACGCTAGTGGCCTGACTTTTTCTGTGTCAGGTGCGCTAGCTTGAACGCTAGTTGCCTGGCTGTTTCCGTGTCAGGTGCGCTAGCTTCAACGCTAGTTGCCTGGCTGTTTCCGTGTCAGGTGCGCTAGCTTCAACGCTAGTTGCCTGACTTTCTGTGTCAGGTGCGCTAGCTTGAACGCTAGTTGCCTGGCTGTTTCCGTGTCAGGTGTGCTAGCTTGAACGCTGGTTGCCTGACTGTTTCTGTGTCAGGTGCGCTAGCTTGAACGCTGGTTGCCTGACTGTTTCTGTGTCAAGTGCGCTAGCTTGAACGCTAGTTGCCTGGCTGTTTCCGTGTCAGGTGCCCTAGCTTGAACGTTAGTGGCCTGACTGTTTCTGTGTCAGGTGCCCTAGCTGCGCTTTTGACGCAGCGTTCACAGCGCCTGTTCGATGGACAACTCACAGGCCGCCCATTATCAGAAGGCCCCTAGCTATAATGTTGGCCGTTATCAGAGGGCCCCAGGCTATAATGTTGGAGAGGGCACATAGCTATAATGTTGGAGAGGGCACATAGCTACAATGTTGGAGAGGGCACCTGAGAGGGCATCTAGCTATAATGTTGGAGAGGGCACCTGAGAGGGCATCTAGCTATAATGTTGGAGAGGGCATCTAGCTATAATGTTGGAGAGGGCACCTAGCTACAATGTTGGCCTTAACAGTAGCCTGTCTTAGTTGTCTAAAATGTGTGACTAATGTTAATTAAACATGTTTTAAACACTCAAGAACAGCTAATGACAGCAAATACACACTTTCATATATCTTATATGTAACTCCCCCCCACCCCTCAGCGTAGCGCCTCTATGCGCCACTGACTCTCTGGTGTGGTGTGGTGTGGTCTGCTCTGGTGTGCTCTGGTCTGGTGTGCTCTGGTCTGGTGTGGTCTGACTGGGAATGAAGCAGGCCGAATTCTATCATAAGAAAAGAATGCTCCAGTGAGCCAACTGCTCCTCAAACAAGGCAGTGAGGCAGTGCATACACACACACATGCACACACACACACACATGCGCACACACACACACACACACATGCACACACACACACACACACCGATTCCTCCCCAAATAAGGCAGTGAGGCAGTGCACACACACACACACATGCGCACACACACACACACACACATGCACACACACACACACCAACTGCTCCCCAAACAAAGCAGTGAGGCAGTGCACACACACACACACACACACACACACAAACTGCTCCCCAAACAAAGCAGTGAAGCAGTGCACACACACACACACATACACCAACTGCTCCCCAAACAGGGCAGTGAGCTCTGGTCCTCACCGTCTGTTCCCATCAGAAGATCCTTTCTGTTCTGATGGTTGTGTTCTGATGGTTCTATTACTAATGGGTTCTGTTACGGAAGGGTTCTGATGGTTCTGTACTGATGGTACTGATGGTTGTGTTCTGATGGTTGTGTTTTGATGGTTCTGTACTGATGGTTCTGTACTGATGGTTCTGTACTTATGGTACTGAGGGTTGTGTTCTGATGGTTCTGTTCTGATGGTTGTGTTCTGATGGTTCTGTACTGATGGTTCTGTACTGATGGTTCTGTTCTGATGGTTCTGTACTGATGGTACTGATGGTTCTGTTCTGATGGTTCTGTTCTGATGGTTCTGTACTGATGGTACTGATGGTTCTGTTCTGATGGTTGTGTTCTGATGGTTCTGTACTGATGGTTCTGTTCTGATGGTTCTGTTCTGATGGTTCTGTACTTATGGTTCTATTACTAATGGGTTCTGTTACGGAAGGGTTCTGATGGTTCTGTACTTATGGTACTGATGGTTTTGTTCTGAGGGTTGTGTTCTGAGGGTTGCGTTGTGATGGTTCTGTTCTGATGCTTCTGTACTGATGGGACTGATGGTTTTCTTCTGAGGGTTGTGTACTGATGGTTGTGTTCTGATGGCTGTGTACTGATGGTACTGATGGTTCTGTTCTGATGGTTCTGTACTGATGGTTGTGTTCTGATGGTTCTGTACTGATGGTTCTGTTCTGATGGTTCTGTACTGATGGTTCTGTACTGATGGTTCTGTTCTGATGGTTCTGCAGGTTAGTTAAAATGAGCTGCTGTGTGGGAGACTGTGTGGTGGTGCAATCCTGTGGGCATCCCTTTTTGGAGTGTGTGTGTGTGTGTGTGTGTGTGTGTGTGTGTGTGTGTGTGTGTGTGTTAGGCCGATGGACGATGATGGTTTACAGTCATCATGATGGGAAGCAACATTGTGATGCCACGCCCCCACATGCCAGGCACTAATTCCTTCTGTAACATACTGTAGGCTAAAACATGCACAACCTTTCCCTGGAAATGAAATTGAGCCTAGAACTGATGCATATGCAGGCTACTTCAAAGGCTGTTAACCAGGGAATGTGAAACTACCGTCTTGTTCAATACTTCAAATAAATAATTAGCACCTTTCATACACAGAATGCAGTTCAAAGTGCTTTACATATGGAACATTTAACACAATAATAGAAAAGAAAATAATAATAAAAATAATAGGCTGTGCTAACAAATGCGTACAAACCGCAAGCCCTTGTTGCGGGCCTCCACAAATACCAAGTTCTTCAGACAAACCATTTCGGTAACGCTTTAGAATAACATGTGCTTATTAGGTATTAACAGTGCATTATAAGCAGTTAACAATTCATTACTAACAGTTAGTTAACGGTTGTTATCCTTTAATAACATAAACTAACTGTTAACATGCAGCTTGTAAGTGTTAACAAGCAGCCTTTTAAGTTACTTACAAGCATATTTGTTAACAGTTGTAAGTGTTAACAAGCAGCTTGTTAATGCTTGTTAATGGTGTATAAGACAAAGAAGTGGATAACTAATACACTTATAAGACCTTTCTTACCTATTTGTAGTAAATTTTGCAGCCCCCCAATCTAAAGCGAGGACCACATAGCCTATAGCTCCACAAGCCCAACCTTCTATCTCTATATATCTATTGTATCTTGCTATCTAGCTTGATTTAGCCGTGAGAAATGCACCTTCAAAACTGATGCAGCAAGCGGGAATCAAACCCCGGTCTCCTGCATCACAGAGTGACCTGTTACTGACTGAGCTACATTCCTATCTGTGTATATATATATATAAGTCATTGTGTATATATATATAAGTCATTGTTTGTCCTGCAAGTTGAAAAATTAGTTGATATGTGTCGGAAGAAGACTTAAAACGATTAAAACGTTAAAATTGTAACAGGAAATGAACACAACGCAAGTGGCAACAGTGGAATAAGCGGGATAATGGACTCCACGGTGGTCTGTTCACAGAAATTAATGCACTTACAAGGTTTAAACGGCCCTCCGCTTTGCGTCTGGGCCGTTTTACAACCTTGACTGTGCATTAACTTCTGTGAACAGACCACCGTGTCGTCCATTATCCCTTGCTTATATACAGACGTTTAAGGAACACAATGACTGGAAGACTGGCAGCCTTAACCCTTAACCCCCTACAGGCACACCATATGGCAACTGTGGCAAGGAAAAACTCCTTTTTTTATATATATATATATATATATATATTTTGGGCTTTGATGCCTTTAATGCGACAGGATAGTGGAGAATGACAGGAGGAGAATGGGAGAGAGAGTCCGGAAAGGCTGGGGCCTCCAGGAAGAAACCTTGAGCAGAACCTGACTTAATAGGGGGAGCCCATCTGCTTCTGGCTGGCTGCAGCTCTAATGGCAGCAGTCAAATGTAGAATGATCTGAAGAAGTAGTCTACAAGATAAGATGAGTTCACTAAAGGCTCTCTCATGGTGTGTTTTCAGGTCTTTTTTTAAAGATATTCTTCTCTCTCTCTCTCCCTACCTCTCTCTCTCTCTCTCTCTCTCCCTCCCTCTCGTGTTATGATGGGGAGTAGGGGAATGTGGTTGCTCTCTCTCTTCTCTCTCTCTCTCCCTCCCTCTCGTGTTATGATGGGGAGTAGGGGAATGTGGTTGCTCTCTGAGGAGATTACATAAAGAAAAGGATACAAGAGCAGTGTCCAGGGTGTTAGAGTCGCTCAGAGTCTGTGTGTGTGTGTGTGAGTGTGTGTGTGTGTGTGAGTGAGTGAGTGTGTGTATGTGTGTGAGTGAGTGAGTGTGTGTATGTGCGCGTGAGTGTTGAGTGTGTGTGTGTGTGTGTGTGTGTGTGTGTGAGTGTCTGTGTGAGTGTGTGTGTGAGAGTGTCTGTGTGAGTGTGTGTGAGTGAGTGTTGAGTGTGTGTGTGTGTGTGAGTGTCTGTGTGAGAGTGTCTGTAAGCGCTTTCAGATATAACCTCCGGAGTATATGCGGAGGTTTGTCAAACGGAGGTCCTACCCTTCGGATGATTCAGATATGATGCTAACCTGCGGACCTTATACGGACCTATGTGTGAACGACATACATGCACATTACAGAATCTCCGTGTGGTTGTCGAGTGAGGGGTGGGGGCTTGTAGAGTTCACAAGAGGCGAGATATGACGCAGAATATATGCGGCCGCTGCCTGTCACAGCTGCTGTTTGTTTACAAAGTGTAGCCTATGCATTATGTAGGCTAAAGAAGAAAAATCTATTGTGCGTAGGCTAATACTTGAAACTTGGAACCCCAAATCTGGTTTGCGTTGGAGAGAGAGAGCATGCACGAACTTTATGGTACCAGCCAATTCAGTAGGCTAACTCAAGTCTTCAAGGCCATCATATAGGCTACAACGTTTTTTAAGCAACAAACAAAATACTAACATAACAGTGAAGTGGTTTGTTTTTTCATGGTTTATTTTTTCCAAAAGCATCCTCTCCCCATGTGTCTACTGCATTTACGTAAGGAGCTTGGAACAAAGTTGGGTTTCTTCGTTTTCATTTTCTCTAGGCATATTTATGCTCAACAAATATCAGCAGTGAGGTCATGAGAAGGCTATCAATGAACAGAAAACCGACCGTGTTGGCTAACAATTTATTAAATACTCCTGTTATTGTCGTCAACGACGTCGCTGTATGCTACTGCCTTTTCAGCGCCTTCTGCTTATGATTCAGTCTTTGTTTGGCCTTGCCATGCAGTTGTAGGCTACAACGTGTCTCTTGCCCATGTGTTCTATCAAAATGCTGTCTGCCCTCATGGACAGTAGCTCCATGATGTCTGCATCTTTCCAGGTCGGATATTTTCTGGACAGCACTATGCCACTCCATCATAACACTGGCATTTAAGTCAGATTTAACCACATGGACGCACAAAAGAAACATCACCGACACGCCCTCTCACTAGGTGTGATTTTAACCGCATGTTCTACTCCTCGTTCAGACACAGCACATTTACATAATGTCCGGAGGAAATACTAGGGGGGGAGTAGTAGAACAACCGGCTATA
>NW_027468657.1:2416015-2616015 GCF_046254945.1 Alosa pseudoharengus
AGATGAGTAGAGTAGAGTAGAGATGAGTATAGTAGAGATGAGTAGAGTAGAGATGAGTAGAGTAGAGTAGAGATGAGTAGAGTAGAGATGAGTAGAGTAGAGATGAGTAGAGATGAGTAGAATAGAGTAGAGTAGTAGAGTAGAGATGAGTAGAATAGAGATGAGTAGAGATGAGTAGAATAGAGTAGAGTAGTAGAGTAGAGATGAGTAGAATAGAGATGAGTAGAGTAGAGTAGAGATGAGTAGAGTAGAGATGAGTAGAGATGAGTAGAGTAGAGATGAGTAGAGTAGAGTAGAATAGATGAGTAGAGTAGAGATGAGTAGAGATGAGTAGAATAGAGTAGTAGAGTAGAGATGAGTAGAGTAGAGATGAGTAGAGTAGAGATGAGTAGAGATGAGTAGCATAGAGTAGAGATGAGTAGAGTAGAGATGAGTAGAGTAGAGTAGAATGCCTTTTATTGCCACTATACACATGTACAATGAGACTAAGAGCCACTCCTTTTTCCAGTGCCAACATGTACGTAAGATAAATAAAATAACAAAAACACAAAATAAAATCACATTCAAATAAGTAGTGCTGGGGGGGCGGGGGTAAAGTGCACAGTTCTGAGACGCTATATACACATACTGTGAAGTCAGTGCATGTGTGAGTTTAGAGTGTTATGGCTTTTGGGGAAAACTGTTCTTGAATCTGTTAGTCCTTGTTCTGATGCACCTGTAACATCTCCCTGAGGGCAACAGGTTGAACAGATGTGCCAACTGGCTACCATTAAACACACACACACACTCACTCACACACACACACACATACTCACTTACTCAGACACACGCACACACTCACACACACACTCACTCAGACACACACACACTCACTCAGACACACACACACACTCACTCACACACACACACTCACATACTCACTCAGACACACACACACACACACTCACTCACACACACACACTTACTCAGACACACACACACACACACACTCAATCACTCACACACACACACACACACACTTACTCAGACACACACACTCACTCACACACACATACACACTCACTTACTCAGACACACGCACACACTCACACTCACTCACTCAGACACACACACACACACTCACTCTCTCACACACACACACACACACACTCACTCAGACACACACACACACACACTCACTCACACACACACACTTACTCAGACACACACACACTCACTCACTCACACACACACTCACTCACACACTTACTCAGACACACACACACACACACTCACTCACACACACACACACTCACTTACTCAGACACACGCACACACTCACTCACTCACTCATACACACACACACACACACTCACTCACACACACACACACTCACTCAGACACACACACTCACTCACTCACACACTCACTCACACACACACACACTTACTCAGACACACACACACTCACTCACACACACTCACTTACTCAGACACACGCACACACACACTCACTCACACACGCACTCACTCAGACACACACACACTCACTCACTCACTCACACACACACACACACTCACTCAGACACACACACACACACACTCACTCACTCACTCAGACAAACAATCACTAACACACACACACACACAGACACACACTCACTCACTCACACAGACACACACACTCTTCTCCAGATCATCTGCCAGCTTCATTCTCATGACTGTAAAAGTTACAATATTGCAATATTACAATAACACACACACACACACACTCATGCTGGCTCTACTGTAGTGTAGTGTCCCCTCATGCTGGCTCTACTGTAGTGTAGTGTCCACTCATGCTGGCTCTAGGTTAAGGGGACTTCCCCACTCTGATCTGCCTTAACGTGGAGTAGAGGTCTGCATAGGACTGATTTTTCTGTCCCGCTCCCGCAATATTTAGTCCCGCTCCCGCCCGCATCTGTAACATGATGTCCCGCTCCCGCCCGCTAAAGCCCGCATGCAGGAGGGATAGCCTATTCAGTTTTTCTTTCTGTCTCACGAAAGGAGCACACACACCTGAGAAAGACTCCAGATGTCAGATTTTAAGATTCTTGGTTGTGAATGTAAGCTAACAACTGCAGTAGGCCTAGTCTGGTGCCGTCTTCCTCTGTCATGCTTTCGAGTTTTGACAATGAGCAGCAGGAACAAATTGAACCCACGTAAACGACAATATAGGCTATAGGCCTGCTATCCGTTATATGTGTGTATGTGCTTGTTGTTATGTGTGTGTGTGATTGTATCCCAGCTGATGTATTCTAATGGCGTGCTGCCTGTGTGTGTGTGTGTATGTGTGAGAGTGTGTTTGAGCATGCATGCGTGTGTTAGTGTGTGTGTGTTTGAGCATGCATGCGTGTGTTAGTGTGTGTGTGTTTGAGCATGCGTGCGTGTGTTAGTGTGTCTGTATGTGTGTGTGTGTTAGTGTGTATGAGCATGCGTGCGTTAGTGTGTCTGTATGTGTGTGTGTGTTGCCTGTGGTGGTGTTTGTCGCTGACTCACATGTCCAGCTGTCACACTGGAGCATTTTGCTGCCCCTCATCCTGCACCCCCCCCCCCCCCCAAGGGCATCTGAGACCCGCCACTCAGCTCAGTGCCACCCCGAGTCAGGCCTTTACTGCCCCTCAGTGCTGATGGCTGACACTTCGCCGGCTTCTCTAACCCCACATCAGTGTTCTAAAGCCCCTGTCAGCATCGGTCAGACTCACAGCACTGTCCTACAACTACACTGTTCTGTTACCCCACACAGCTGTTCTTACCCCACACCATTGTTCTGTTACCCCACACCACTGTTCTCTTACCCCACACCACTGTTCTCTTAGTGTTAAAGGATGAGGAAAAGGAGGATAGAAATGGTGAAAAGTAATCAACACACACACACACACATCCAGATACTCTCTCTCACACACACACACACATCCAGATACTCTCTCTCACACACACACACATCCAGATACTCTCTCTCTCACACACACACACAACCAGATACTCTCTCTCTCACACACACACATCCAGATACTCTCTCACACACACACACATCCAGATACTCTCTCTCACACACACACACACATCCAGATACTCTCTCTCACACACACACACACATCCAGATACTCTCTCTCTCACACACACACATCCAGATACTCTCTCTCACACACACACACACATCCAGATACTCTCTCTCTCACACACACACATCCAGATACTCTCTCTCACACACACACATCAATATACTCTCTCTCACACACACACACACATCCAGATACTCTCTCTCTCACACACACATCCAGATACTCTCTCTCTCTCACACACACACAAACATCCAGATACTCTCTCTCTCTCTCACACACACACACACATCCAGATACTCTCTCTCTCTCTCACACACACAAACATCCAGATACTCTCCCTCTCACACACACACACATCCAGATACTCTCTCACACACACACACACACAGCCAGATACTCTCTCTCTCACACACACACACATCCAGATACTCTCTCTCACACACACACATCCAGATACTCTCTCTCTCACACACACACACACACATCCAGATACTCTCTCTCTCACACACACACTCACATCCAGATACTCTCTCTCTCACACACACACACATCCAGATACTCTCTCTCTCACACACACACACAGCCAGATACTCTCTCTCTCTCACACACACACAGATGCGCTTTTTCTCTCTCTTACCCACACACACACCTCCTCTGTTAAAATGCACACCTGCACTCAGTCGTCCATCTTTGTGACCTTTGGCCTCTGTCCTTAATAGACCCATGTCCTAAAGCGCTGCACGCACACACACACACTCTTTCTCTCTCTCTCTCTCTTTCACACACTGTGAGGTGACTTCCCCCTCCTCACGCGCTACGCTGGGAACTCTTTATTGAGTAGCGTGTGTTTGATACTTTCCGCGGCAGATTTGATTTTCTGCCTGCGCGGGGAGGAGAGACAGAGACTCGGTTCACAAGCACACACACACACACACACACACACACACACACACATACGAACCTCACCGGAATGTTTGGTGGGCATTGTTGTGATTATGGATGGTGATTGAATGACTGCGGGAGTGGGGAAAGACAACGGGGAAGTGTTTGAACTTTGGGGGGAGGAGTCGGGAAATGTTTGTTGCGCTAACGCCATTAGGGAAGCGGGGCGCTGTTGGCGTTTTCAAACACAGAGCCCGCGATACATTCACATAATACATTCACTAATCATTTCCCCCCTGTCATACTTTGCAACAAAACACCAGCCAACATGTAGTGTAGGTACCCACTACCATGTTTTATTTACACACATGTTTCGCCAGTATTTCCCTCACCTAGTTTCAAACACAAACCTCAAAGCACTCACCCATTTCTCAGCTCCAGCCTCTCCATAGCAAAAGCGCGCTTGCTGTGGGAGGAGTATTTTTCTACCTGCCGTCGGAAGCACGGTCACAAGCATTCCACTCGGGTAGGGGGGTCAGATCTATTTTGGTTTATTATGAATGTTTATTTTTCTTTTTGGGATTGTGTGATATTATGTGGGTGAGGGAACATTGTTATTATGTTTACTTTGATTTCTTTATTGTTATGGCCATTGTAAATACTTTATTTGGGGGGGGATGATTACTGTTTTGTTAAATGGTATGGGCCGGTCGTTTCTGATTGGTCCAAGCTTAGGGTAACAGGTAGGGTTATATGGTGGTACCTCAGTCTGTGGAGGGGGAGCGACAGGAGAGGAGCTATGTGCTGTGATGCTCTACTGCTGTACTGCTGTAAGTGCCTGCTATTCTTTGCCAATGCCATTTTTGTATTTTTGTATTTTTGTTTGCTTTGCAAGGCGATGCTCAGCCGTATGCTATGCCGGGGCTAGTAGATAGCAGTAATAGCATTAATTTTTGGACATTTATTACATTTTTTCTTATCTGGGTTAGTTTGTTGGCATTTGGCACTATTGGACAATTTTGGAACTGCACTTTTCTTAAAATAAAAACAAAGAACTATCTTTGGACACTGTTGCCCCTTGCCTCTTTCACCCTCAACTGTCCAGTCTGGCCTCACCCGCACACGGGGTACCGCTCGCCCCCTTACACACACACACACACACTCTTTCTCTCTCTCTCTCTCTTTCACACACACACACACTCCTGTGGTAAGGGCTGCCCAGAGCGGCTTTGTAACGGAGCCAAAGCAGGAGTGAATGGAGGAATTACATTAGACACTGACCTCAGCCTCACCTTTCCTCTCTCTGCTCTCTTTATGCTCTCTCCATCCCTCTCTCCTCTCTACATTCTCTCCATCCCTCTCTCTCCATCCCTCTCTCCTCTCTACATTCTCTCCCTCCCTCTCTCTCCCTCTCTCCTCTCTACATTCTCTCCCTCCCTCTCTCTCCATCTCTCCCTCTACATTCTCTCCCTCCCTCTCTCTCCATCTCTCCCTCTCTACATTCTCTCCCTCTCTCCTCTCTACATTCTCTCCCTCCCTCTCTCTCCATCTCTCCTCTCTACATTCTCTCCCTCCCTCTCTCTCGTTCTCTCCCTCTCTACATTATCTCCCTCTCTCCTCTCTACATTCTCTCCCTCCCTCTCTCTCCATCTCTCCCTCTCTACATTCTCTCCCTCCCTCTCTCCATCTCTCCCTCTCTACATTCTCTCCCTCCCTCTCTCTCCATCTCTCCCTCTCTACATTCTCTCCCTCCCTCTCCAAACTCTCTACATTCTCTCCCTCCCTCTCCAAACTCTCTCCATTCCTCTTTCTACACTCCATCTATCTATCTCTTCCTCCCTCCACTCTATCTATCTCTCCATCCCTCTTTACACACACTCTATCTATCTCTCCATCCCTCTCTCCTATCTCTCCTCTTTACTTAGTCTTAAAAAGTACCTATCTATCTATCCATCTATCTATCTATCTATCCATCTCTCTCGCTCCATCCCTCTCTCTCTCTCTCTCTCTCTATGTTGTCTGATAATTGACTGTCATGGTCCCTGACAGCTTAATCAGAGTGTTTCTGATGTGGCACAGAGAGAGAGTAGGGAGTGGAATCACACACACACACACACAGATGAACACTCACACACACACAGATGAACACGTTCACACACACACACACACACACAGATGAACATGTTCACACACACACACACACACACAGATGAACATGTTCACACACACACACACACACAGATGAACACGTTCACACACACACACACACACAGATGAACACGTTCACACACACACACAGATGAACACGTTCACACACACACACACACACACAGATGAACACGTTCACACACACACACACACACACAGATGAACACGTGCACACACACACACACACACACACAGATGAACACGTTCACACACACACACACACACACACACAGATGAACACACACGCACACACACACACAGATGAACACGTTCACACACACACACACACACACACAGATGAACACGTTCACACACACACAGATGAACACGTTCACACACACACACACACACACACACAGATGAACACGTTCACACACACACACACACACACACACACACACACACACACACACAGATGAACACGTTCACACACACACACACACACAGATGAACACGTTCACACACACACACGCACACACACACAGATGAACACGTTCACACACAAAGCACACACACGCACACACACACACACACAGATGAACACGTTCACACACACACACACACACACAGATGAACACGTTCACACACACACAGATGAACACGTTCACACACACACACACACACACACAGATGAACACGTTCACACACACACACACACACACACACACACACAGATGAACACGTTCACACACACACACACACAGATGAACACGTTCACACACACACACACACACACACAGATGAACACGTTCACACACACACACACACACACACACACACACACACAGATGAACACGTTCACACACACACAGATGAACACGTTCACACACACACACACACAGATGAACACGTTCACACACACACACACACAGATGAACACGTTCACACACACACAGATGAACACGTTCACACACACACACACACAGATGAACACGTTCACACACACACACACACACACACACACAGATGAACACGTTCACACACACACACACACACACACAGATGAACACGTTCACACACACACAGATGAACACGTTCACACACACACACACACACACACAGATGAACACGTTCACACACACACAGATGAACACGTTCACACACACACACACACACACACACACACACAGATGAACACGTTCACACACACACACACAGATGAACACGTTCACACACACACACAGATGAACACGTTCACACACACACACACATGAACACGTTCACACACACACACACAGATGAACACGTTCACTCACACACACACACACACACACACAGATGAACACGTTCACACACACACACACAGATGAACACGTTCACACACACACACACACAGATGAACACGTTCACACACACACACACAGATGAACACGTTCACACACACACACACACACACAGATGAACACGTTCACACACACACACACACACACAGATGAACACGTTCACACACACACACACACACACAGATGAACACGTTCACACACACACACACAGATGAACACGTTCACACACACACACACACACAGATGAACACGTTCACACACACACACAGATGAACACGTTCACACACACACACACAGATGAACACGTTCACACACACACACACACACAGATGAACACGTTCACACACACACACAGATGAACACGTTCACACACACACACAGATGAACACGTTCACACACACACACACACACAGATGAACACGTTCACACACACACACAGATGAACACGTTCACACACACACACAGATGAACACGTTCACACTAGGGCTGGGACAACGCGTCGACGTAATCGATGACGTCGACGCAAAAAATACGTCGACGCAAAATATGCGCGTCGATTCGTCAAGCATAACGTGTGCTGCTTAATATTTTTATCAAAACCGGCCAGCACACATTGATGTTGTACTATTTAAGATAAAAGATATAAAAAGATAAAGATAAGATAAAATAATTTCATTGAGCTGCACTTTTTACTCACACAGTCTTTCCTCGCCCCGCCCGCTCTCTCTCGCAACGAGCCTGCTGCTCCTCCTCTGTATGTGCATTTAACAAAATATTCACGATTGTTGAAGGATTGTTGTTGCCACATAGAAGCACTGCATAGAACACAGTGGGCTAAATTGCTATTAAATCCGCTTAGCATCGTGACCATGCAGCGCAAATTTGTTCAAAACTGCTGCATTAAGGGGTTAAAGTTAAAGTAAACTCTGCTAAGGTCTTATCACAACATAGGACATTGAGGAGACTAAACTAAGTTAAGTTACAGTATGCAATCAGGCAGTATCTCAAAGCTAATGTTAGAATACTTTTTGGATGTCAAGTTTAGCATGCTTACTTACAGCTGCTTGTATTTCGTTACTCATGCATGGCTCATTTTATTGACTCTGAATGTTTGCAAAATCCCGATGTAAATGGAAAGGTGTTTCCCAAGACTCAAAAGTGCTTGTCCCAAGGAAGTACGAACCGTTATTTGAACTAACTACGTTATGAATTGCATAAACACATCAGCAGCCTTTTAACTGTGTTAATGTTAATTGCAAGACGTCTTAAAATGACAGGCACTGAATTAGACCTATACACTACTGAACTTTATTGAATGCTACCTCTGACTAAGAATGCATTACTTTGCACTATGTATCGTAAGAGCAATAAACATATATTGCAATGTAAAGAATTCATGTTTAATTCATTCAGATATGTAAATAAACATGTATAAGTTGCTATTAGCCAATTAATGAGGAGATAATCGATAATCGAATCGAATCGAAATCGAATCGGACTGAAAAAATGAATCGTTAGATTATTCGATGCATCGAAAAAATAATCGCTAGATTAATCGTTTAAAAAATAATCGTTTATCCCAGCCCTAGTTCACACACACACACACACACACAGATGAACACGTTCACACACACACACAGATGAACACGTTCACACACACACACACACAGATGAACACGTTCACACACACACACATATGAACACGTTCACACACACACACACACACACACACAGATGAACACGTTCACACACACACACACACACACACAGATGAACACGTTCACACACACACACACACACACAGATGAACACGTTCACACACACACACGCACACACAGAGACAAGCACAGAGAGAGGGTGAGGAATCAATGCTACTCATACAGACGCACACACACACACACAGATACACACATTCACACATACACACACACAGATGCACACATTCACACACACACACACACACACACACACACACACACACAGAGACAAGCACAGAGAGAGAGGGTGAGGAATCAATGCTACTCATACAGACGCACACACACACACACACACACAGATACACACATTCACACATACACACACACAGATGCACACATTCACACACACACACACACACACACACACACACACACACACACAGAGACAAGCACAGAGAGAATGGTGAGGAATCAATGTTACTCATACAGACGCACACACACACTCACACACACACACAGATACACACGCTCACACACACACACACAGATGCACACGTTCACACACACACAAACACACACAGATACACACGCACACGTTCACACACACACGCACGCACACACACAGAGACAAGCACAGAGAGAGAGGGTGAGGAATCAATGCTACTCATACAGACACACACATGCACGCACACACAGATAAACATGCGCACACACACACACACACACAGATGCACACGTTCACACAAAGAGACAAGCAGAGAGAGAGAGTAAGGTGAGGAATGAATGCTACTCATACAGACGCACACAAACACACACACAGATGCACACGTTCACACACACACACACACACAGATGCACACGTTCACACACACACACAGATGCGCACATTCACACACATACACACAGATGCGCACATTCACACACACACACACAGATGCGCACATTCACACACAGAGAAAGGCAGAGAGAGAGTAGTGGAATCAATGCTCCTCATACATTCAGACACATGGATGAGCAGGTATACAGCTCTTCTGCTACACATATGGGCCAGCACACACACACGTACACACACATACACACACATACACTTGCGCACACATGTACGTACACACACGCACACCGACACACACACACTCAGGGTATTAGTAGGTTCTGAGAGATCAAGGTAGTGAGCAGAAGCTAAACGCATATATTAGCATGGCACTTAGCTTACACACACACACACATCTGAGAGATAAGGAGAAGTCCATATAAGCCATGTCAGCTCCCAAGTGTACTGAGCACACACACACACACACACACGTTTCTGAAGTGAAAAGCTTAGTGTCCTGGTGTCTCCCTCAGGTCCAGTGCAGACAGATCCATTCATCCATCCTGCACTACTCATGTTCAGCCAGCACACACACTGCTACCATGCTGATCACCTCACAACATCACACACACACACACCATCACACACACATCACACCATCACACACACATCACACACTGCTACCATGCTGATCACCTCACAACATCACACACACACCATCACACACACATCACACCATCACACACACACACCATCACACACACACCAGCACACACTGCTACCATGCTGATCACCTCACAACATCACACACACACCATCACACACACACACACCATCACCTTGAATTTCCCCTGGGGATCAATAAAGTATCTATCTATCTATCTATCTCTATCTATCACACACACACACCATCACACACACATCACACACTGCAACACTGCTACCATGCTGATCACACACACACCATCACACACATACATCACACACTGCTACCATGCTGATCACCTCACACCAGCACACACACACTCCATCACACACACACACATCACACACTGCAACACTGCTACCATGCTGATCACCTCACACCATCACACACACATCACAAACTGCTACCATGCTGATCACCTCACAATATCACACACACACTCCATCACATCACACACACACACCATCACACACACATCACACACTGCTATCATGCTGATCACCTCACAACATCACACACACACTCCATCACATCACACACACACACACATCACACACTGCTACCATGCTGATCACCTCACAACATCACACACACACACCATCACACACACATCACACACTGCAACACTGCTACCATGCTGATCACCTCACAACATCACACACACACTCACCATCACATTACACACACACACCATCACACACCATCACACACACATCACACACTGCTACCATGCTGATCACCTCACAACATCACACACACACACCATCACATCACACACACACACCATCACACACACATCACACACTGCAACACTGCTACCATGCTGATCACCCCACACCATCACACACACACACATCACACACTGCTACCATGCTGATCACCCCACACCATCACACACATCATAACACACACATCATAACACACTGCTACACTGCTACCATGCTGATCACCCCACACCATAAGCAGTGTTTCCCATACATTGACTTATTTGTGGCAGCCCACCACAATATCAACACTGACCACCACACAACTATTTCCCTGGTTGTACTAAATTGTGCTTAAATCTGGTTAGCATCATAACCACGCTGTGCTAATTTGTTAAAAACTGTTGTATTCAAGTTAATTCCGCAAACCTACCACCACAAATGGAATTCAATACTGTGGGAAATACCGATAACACACACATCATCACACACACAGCAACACTGCTACCATGCTGATCACCTCACAACATAACACACACACATCACACACATCATAACACAGTAGAACTACCCCACAACATAACACACAGCATAACACACAGCAGCAGAACTACCCCACATCATAACAGACAGCAGAACTACCCCACAACATAACACACAGCAGCAGAACTACCCCACATCATAACACACAGCATGGGTCGTGACCTCCTAGTCCAGCCCCATAGTAGTCAAAGATTCTATAGTTAACTAAGATGAATCCTAAGACGATTCACCAATGGAACGAAATGGCACTAGTTCCAGACAGTCATTGTTTGTGTGTGATGCCAATGAAACACTCTTTCGGACACGGAATGAATAATTTCATTTTGCCCCGTTAACCAAGCTAGCTAGCTAGCTAGCTAACGTTAGCACAGTAAACGGAAAGTGAATGGGAATGTTCGCTAGCTAGCTAGCAGCTAAGGACTTTGGTTAAACTTATATATTGTTTTTGTGTTTATTTGTTTCGTTGGAAAATACAATTTCAATGTCGGAATGTTAGGGATACATGTGGCTTGTAGAAAATGGGTTCAAAACTTACATCGCTGAATGTAGGGCTAAGGGATTGGTCATATTCCGAGAAAATTTTAATTTCTCCCATAGGAATACATAGACACTGGACCTCCCGCCAGACTCCTAAATGGGCGTGACAGCTTCGAACCCCACGTCACAGCGTGCCAGAATTGACCCTCTTATGAATCGTCTCGCTTTATCAACCGTCTCTGGTAGAGTACAGCTGAGGGGTCGTGACCTCCTAGTCCAACTCCACTCAGGAGCACTACCCCAGAGGTGCTGAGACAGATGGGAGGAACTACCCCAGAGGTGCTGAGACAGATGGAGAGAGGGAATGGGAGGGATAGGAGGGAGAGAGAGAAAGGGGGAGAGGGAGAAAGAATTAGAGAAAGGAAGAATTAGAGACAGAGAGAGGTGGGAGAGAATGAAGAGGACAGACATGCAGAGGAGAGAGAGAGGAGAGGAGAGGGGGAATATGGAGGGATGGAGAGAGGGAATATGGAGGGATGGAGAGGGGGAATATGGAGGGATGGAGAGAGAGAGGAGAGGAGAGGGGGAATATGGAGGGATGGAGAGAGAGAGGAGAGGAGAGGGGGAATATGGAGGGATGGAGAGAGAGAGGAGAGAGGAGAGGAGAGGGGGAATATGGAGGGATGGAGAGAGAGAGGAGAGGAGAGGGGGAATATGGAGGGATGGAGAGAGAGAGGAGAGGAGAGGGGGGATATGGAGGGATGGAGAGAGGGAATATGGAGGGATGGAGAGGGGGAATATGGAGGGATGGAGAGAGAGAGGAGAGGAGAGGGGGAATATGGAGGGATGGAGAGAGAGAGGAGAGGAGAGGGGGAATATGGAGGGATGGAGAGAGAGAGGAGAGAGGAGAGGAGAGGGGGAATATGGAGGGATGGAGAGAGAGAGGAGAGAGGAGAGGAGAGGGGGAATATGGAGGGATGGAGAGAGAGAGGAGAGGAGAGGGGGGATATGGAGGGATGGAGAGAGAGAGGAGAGGAGAGGAGAGGGGGAATATGGAGGGATGGAGAGAGAGAGGAGAGGAGAGAGGAGAGGGGGAATATGGAGGGATGGAGAGAGAGAGGAGAGGAGAGAGGAGAGGGGGAATATGGAGGGATGGAGAGAGAGAGGAGAGGAGAGAGGAGAGGGGGAATATGGAGGGATGGAGAGAGAGAGGAGAGGAGATATGGAGGGATGGAGAGAGGAGATATGGAGGGATGGAGAGAGGGAATATGGAGGGATGGAGAGAGGGGATATGGAGGGATGGAGAGAGAGAGGAGAGGGGGAATATGGAGGGATGGAGAGAGGGAATATGGAGGGATGGAGAGAGAGAGGAGAGGGGATATGGAGGGATGGAGAGAGGGAATATGGAGGGATGGAGAGAGAGAGGAGAGGGGATATGGAGGGATGGAGAGAGAGGAGAGGGGATATGGAGGGATGGAGAGAGAGGAGAGGGGATATGGAGGGATGGAGAGAGAGGAGAGGGGATATGGAGGGATGGAGAGAGGGAAGAGAGGGGATATGGAGGGATGGAGAGAGGGAAGAGAGGGGATATGGAGGGATGGAGAGAGAGAATATGGAGGGATGGAGAGAGAGAGGAGAGGGGATATGGAGGGATGGAGAGAGAGGAGAGGGGATATGGAGGGATGGAGAGAGGGAAGAGAGGGGATATGGAGGGATGGAGAGAGAGAATATGGAGGGATGGAGAGAGAGAGGAGAGGGGATATGGAGGGATGGAGAGAGAGGAGAGGGGATATGGAGGGATGGAGAGAGGGAAGAGAGGGGATATGGAGGGATGGAGAGAGAGAATATGGAGGGATGGAGAGAGAGAGGAGAGGGGATATGGAGGGATGGAGAGAGAGGAGAGGGGATATGGAGGGATGGAGAGAGGGAAGAGAGGGGATATGGAGGGATGGAGAGAGAGAATATGGAGGGATGGAGAGAGAGAGGAGAGGAGATATGGAGGGATGGAGAGAGGGGATATGGAGAGAGGAGAGGGGATATGGAGGGATGGAGAGAGGAGAGGGGATATGGAGGGATGGAGAGAGAGGAGAGGGGATATGGAGGGATGGAGAGAGAGAGGAGAGGAGAGGGGGAATATGGAGGGATGGAGAGAGAGAGGAGAGGAGAGGGGGAATATGGAGGGATGGAGAGAGAGAGGAGAGAGGAGAGGAGAGGGGGAATATGGAGGGATGGAGAGAGAGAGGAGAGAGGAGAGGAGAGGGGGAATATGGAGGGATGGAGAGAGAGAGGAGAGGAGAGGGGGGATATGGAGGGATGGAGAGAGAGAGGAGAGGAGAGAGGAGAGGGGGAATATGGAGGGATGGAGAGAGAGAGGAGAGGAGAGAGGAGAGGGGGAATATGGAGGGATGGAGAGAGAGAGGAGAGGAGAGAGGAGAGGGGGAATATGGAGGGATGGAGAGAGAGAGGAGAGGAGATATGGAGGGATGGAGAGAGGAGATATGGAGGGATGGAGAGAGGGAATATGGAGGGATGGAGAGAGGGGATATGGAGGGATGGAGAGAGAGAGGAGAGGGGGAATATGGAGGGATGGAGAGAGGGAATATGGAGGGATGGAGAGAGAGAGGAGAGGGGATATGGAGGGATGGAGAGAGGGAATATGGAGGGATGGAGAGAGAGGAGAGGGGATATGGAGGGATGGAGAGAGAGGAGAGGGGATATGGAGGGATGGAGAGAGAGGAGAGGGGATATGGAGGGATGGAGAGAGGGAAGAGAGGGGATATGGAGGGATGGAGAGAGAGAATATGGAGGGATGGAGAGAGAGAGGAGAGGGGATATGGAGGGATGGAGAGAGAGGAGAGGGGATATGGAGGGATGGAGAGAGGGAAGAGAGGGGATATGGAGGGATGGAGAGAGAGAATATGGAGGGATGGAGAGAGAGAGGAGAGGGGATATGGAGGGATGGAGAGAGAGGAGAGGGGATATGGAGGGATGGAGAGAGGGAAGAGAGGGGATATGGAGGGATGGAGAGAGAGAATATGGAGGGATGGAGAGAGAGAAGAGGGGATATGGAGGGATGGAGAGAGGAGAGGGGATATGGAGGGATGGAGAGAGGGAATATGGAGGGATGGAGAGAGAGGAGAGGGGATATGGAGGGATGGAGAGAGAGAGGAGAGGGGATATGGAGGGATGGAGAGAGGGAATATGGAGGGATGGAGAGAGAGAGGAGAGGGGATATGGAGGGATGGAGAGAGGGAATATGGAGGGATGGAGAGGGGATATGGAGGGATGGAGAGGGGGAATATGGAGGGATGGAGAGAGAGAGGAGAGGGAATATGGAGGGATGGAGAGAGAGAGAAGAGGGAATATGGAGGGATGGAGAGAGGGAATATGGAGGGATGGAGAGAGAGAGAAGAGGGAATATGGAGGGATGGAGAGAGAGAGAAGAGGGAATATGGAGGGATGGAGAGGGAATATGGAGAGGGGGAATATGGAGGGTGGAGAGGGAATATGGAGGGATGGAGAGGGGGAATATGGAGGGATGGAGAGATGGAATATGGAGGGATGGATAAAAATGAGTCACTAAGAATGACATGACGCTGAGAGAGAAATAGAGGGGGGAAGAGAGGGACACAGAGAGATGGAGAGAGGAATAGAGGAGGTAGAGGGAGAGGTGGAGAGAGAGAGGGAGGAGGTAGAGAGGAGGTGGAGGGAGAGAGAGGAGGTGGAGAGAGGAGGTGGAGGGAGAGAGAGGAGGTAGAGAGAGAGAGGAGGTGGATAGAGAGGGAGGAGGTGGAGGGAGAGGGAGGAGGTGGAGGGGACATGTGCTGTCACTGTGCTGTAGTGGTGCAAATCGAGGTCACTGAACAATGCAGCTCAGCACAAAGCAAAAGACGAGCTTCCCCTGGAGAGAAATGCGTCTCTCTCTCTGTGTGTGTGTGTGTGTGTGTGCGTGCGTGTCTGTGTGTGTGCGTGTGTGTGTGCGTGCGTGTGTGTGTGTGTGTGTGGTAGCTCTAATGACAGCAGCAGATGGAGCAGTGCTGGAGAACGAAGCTGGATAAAAAGCAGAGGGATCATGAAGACATTTCTGAAAGAGACAGAGGAGCATAGCGTCTTACATACCTGAGCTCACCTGAGCTTGTGCACACCTGCCCCAGAGCCTCTGATATCATACCACACCACTACACTGACTCTGATATCATACCACACCACTACACTGACTCTGATATCATACCACACCACTACATTGATATCATACCACACCACTACATTGACTCTGATGTCATACCACATCACTACATTGACTCAATTACTTTATTTATTACTTTATTGACTCAAATGCTCAATTCTGATGTAAATGGAAAAATATTTCCCCAAGACCCATAAGTTCATTGTCATGTACTACTATGCGTTGCAGTGCCCCCAGCTACAGTAGCTGTACCTCAGCCTGTGCCACACGCTGGGTTCTGCTGCACTGTGTGTGTGTGCTATTGTGAGTGTACACTGTGTGTGTGTGTGTGTGTGAGTGAGTGTGCTACTGTGAGTGTACACTGTGTGTGTTTGTGATGGTGTGAGTGTGTGTGTGTTGTTAAATTGGTTTGGCTTTCATCCTGTGCCAAACGAGTCCATGTACTCAGTTTGAGCTGACAGCCGCCACAGCCTCGTGCTGGATATGGGCAGGCTACGTGTCAGAGCCCAGGCTGAGATACACCATGCCCTCCCTCTGTGTGTGTGTGTGTGTGTGTGTGTACAAGTGTGTTTATATGTGTATGCACACCTGTGTTTTCGTGCATCTGTGTTTGTGTGTGTCTGTTTGTGGTGTGTGCATGTCTGTGTATGTGTCTGCATGTGGATGTGTGCGTGTGTGAGACTTTTCCACAGGCTTATTTCTACAGCCCCTGTGACGTTAAAGTTAACGTTAGTTCATTGGGCTGAAGAGCTTGCCATGGTTAGTTTTTGCTCTGGGCCTCTGACATCCATCCGTGAACGGCGCTGCACTTCACTGTCTAGTAGTCTGGTCAGGACAGCTGTGGACCTTCTCTGCGTGTGATCTGCCGCGACCACCGAACTGCTGCTGACCTGCGAGCTGCCTGCCCTGGAGTCTGGACTGAGTAGGGTGACCAGACGTCCCGCTTTAACTAACACCAGGGCTGGAGTGGGGCCACTTTTCAGCCTGGGAGTTTCAGGCCCAAGACCGGCCCAATTTTTCCATAGTGGTGGAAATTGGATAAATGAATGTAGTTTTTATTAGTATGGTTCAACAAATGTATAAAGGTTATATAATAATTCAGTTCAACTGAGAAGTTAACAAAAAATATTCCACTATTCCACAAGTTAACAAAAACAGAAAGAAAGAAAGAAAGAAAGAAAGAAAGCCTTTGAAATGTAGCCTATCCCACGCTTCCACAAAGAGGCATATTGAACTAATGTTTCGGCTACATGCTTTTTGCATAGGTTGGCTATATTGTTTGGTGATTTAGCCTAGGCTACTCCTTTACTACACCCTCTTCTGAGCAAACAAGGCATATAGGTTTATCATGTAAAATAATTGCTCTTTCTTACATTAAATAACTTTAATTTATCCTCTCTACTTGTCCCTGTAGTCATGGCCTCCTCATCACTAATTTAGGGCTCATCATTTTCAATGGTCGACTGGTTGATCTGCTGTTCAGAGGCTACAATTTTTACCACATAGGCCTACACAGATCAAGCTTCAGTTTTGTTATCAATATTGGCATACTGCAAAGTCTATGAATCGGATACAAAAGGCTAGTATTTTAAGTAATTTAATATGTTGCTTGCGAAGAGCTTGACAACGCTACAACGTCCAATATTAGCCCAATAATTACATTGCTAATAATCATTAGGCTATCTCTTTTTACCAGTTGCCACTTTTGTCGGTAATCTGGGAGCTATGCACATTTAGCAGCATCTACCTGGCCGTTTCAGTCCCTCCTGGCCTCTTTCTACCATCCATCCTTCCTGACGCTTATGGCTACTGTAGGGCCGGCCTGGCTGAGAAAACTTTTTGGAAAAGACGGGCTATATGGACCCAACCAACTCTTTTTGGGAGGGGAGAACTCCCTCACATGGTAGGCTACAACCCATGCAGAGGCAACGGTGTCATGCACAGAATGCGGAATGTGTATAGCCTACTTTAAGAAAAGATAGACTAACGTGACAAATGTCAATATTTTTTTCATCGACCGGCCCAAAAGTGAAGCGGCCCACCGGGAATTCTACTGATTCTCCCGATTACCCACCCCGGGCCTGACTGGAACAGTCCCGATTTTGAGATGCGTGTCCCGACAAAAGCCTGTCGGGACGCTAAAATGTCCCAGTTTACCACTATTAACTCATTGAGTGCCAAAAACTTAATATTACATTTTTCCTTCCCATGCGTTGAGTGCCAAAAACGTAATATTACGTTTTCAGCCTTTTTTTTAAATTACGAAACTAGACACTCTAACACACCTTATATGTGATTTTGGGAACTCTGTGATAAATGGAAATGAAATATATGACGATCGAAAACTCATGAAAATGCACAATCTGGACATTTTATCTAGACATTAATCATAACTCGGTCGAATCAGTGACGCATGCACGTCAGCTCAAAACCAGGCCATTTTCGTGGGTCTATCACTAGGTGTCAGTGTCGCTAGGTCACTTCACGGAAACTTTACAGGCAACACTTCATATTTCATGAAAGACATTATATCACCATTTCTAGAAAAAAAAAACGATTTTGATGAAAACTAGCCACTGTTTAGTTTGCGATTTCTCAGGAACAGAAGTGTGTAGAAATTCACGGTTTGCACCCACTGAGAGCTTAAAGTCTCACCTTTGTGTTCATAGCTATAACACAGAATATGCTGTGGCTGTACAAAAATCATCAACAATGGTCTAGATTGCTGGCACTCTAGGACAAAGCTTCCGAAAACAGCTTGGCATTCAATGAGTTAAAGTGTCCCTGTTGTCAGAGATTACATAGCCGACATGGTTTTATTATAGCCCAATCATTAACTAAACCCATGTAGAGAGAGCCGACATGGTTTTATTATAACCCGATCATTAACTAAACCCATGTAGAAAGACTGTAGCCTAAAGCATCCAGCGTATGATTTTTGATAATGTGTGTGAGCGTGTGTCAATCAATCGTAGCAGTCTGCATAGTCTTTGCAACCAACGTTACAATGTCTCCGTAAACATTGTTACAATGTCTCTTCATATCTGCCTTGTTTTAACGGTTAGGCTACGCTACGACAATGTTGACTCCTGTTGACACTCCTGTTGCCCATATAACTGAATCGTGATTTACACGGCGGCAAAGTGCGATGCTGGTGTGGAGTTGTATTGAAAAGAATGGAATCTAAGAATGTCAAAAGCAGAGTGCATCACACTCATGTCGGCATCAGTATCCACAGCAATTTAAAACACCATTCAGCTGACCGGGAGTTCAGAACTGCGTTGGTGTTTATTATCTCCATGACTACAGGAGGAGGACTAGAAGGAAGTAAAGTTCTTAGAATATTTGCTACTAGGAAGTGTCTGGCAGTTTGAGGACAAGAAACGGTGCATCAAAGCCACATAAAGACAAAGAGTCAAAATAGTAGCAGCCAAAGAGGATTGTTGATAACAAAACAAGTGACTGTGAAAAAATCTTTGGCGGCACTCGATTAATGCGTCAGCCTAGGCTACTACTCTTTGGCCGGCTCCTAGGCCCAAACAAGTGCAGCATGCCTTTACGTAGCCTACTAACGGTGCATCATCATAAAGATACATTTAATCTGTATCACACCCCATTTTAGCATAAAACAAGTTAACACTATATCATTTCAATGGGAAAGAAGCTAGTTATCACACGTTGACATTACATCTAGTTATTCACAGGACATTCAATCATTTTACTAACACAGCAGTTATGAAAAATGATGTATATGTAACTTACTCGAAACTATGTACATTACCAACCTAATTTGTTTCCAATAGCCCAATGTTGAGGACAAATTTAGCACGTAGCTACACTTACCAGAATATCCCATGTAAAACGGTTAGCTTGCTAGCTAGCTAACTGTGGAACTTCAGTATAACAGTATAACTTCAGTATAACATAGCCAATTATCTCACCTAGTTATAGGAAATAGGCTACGTTCATATTACAAGTGATAGAATGAATGTGTGACTTATGTTTAGTTGATGTTATGACATGTAAAGTTAAGCTTATTGTAGTCAGCCACAGGCAGTTTGACTGTGCCTACATTCGTGACACTCCTGTTAGTAAACTGGAAAGAGCTAGAAATAGGAACATAATAAAAGATAATTAAAGCAACACCAAAGAGTTTTTTGTACTTTAAAATAATGTTTCCAAAATCGTTTCAGTGGTTCATCAACTCGTAACAGGGTGAACGGCAATTCTGCATTCGCTTCGCGGCCCTCTATCGGCTATAACAGCACTATGTAGGTTTGTCAGATCGGGTAGCGGATCTGTAGTTTGATGGAATGAGACTACAGAAACTACAAATTTGACTTGCATCTGATGTCGCAATACATCGTACTTTTATAAGTCATGCAAAATATTCTACCTTGTCTGTGGACATCGTTATTTGCAAAGCCGTTGCTGGATAAACAAATAGCGTGCGTGCGACAGAGGGAAAGTTCTTTGGTGTTGCTTTAATGCGTAGCAAGATGGGTCGTCCTAGTTCATGTTTATGAGGGCAAAGTGGAGTTCAGTCAGAGACAGGCTTCAGTCCCCGCCTGCACAGGGGCGTGTCACTGATGTATGACTGACGTTTGAACGCCTCGGTTCCACGCCAGACAGAAGCCGGAGTACAAAACAAACTTGGTGTACACCTTCATTAATGTTGATTTTCTCCCGACTGGAGGGTCATACTGTCACAACATTCTCCTGAAATGGGGAGGAGGGTTTGGAGATCATGATACCGTGGCCGAAATGTGCATCCATTGCTCAGAAAAATAAGGCTTTGAAAAATTCTGGGATTCTGCCATAGACCTCAATGTTAAAAAGGGAGCCTGATCACTGCATAAATGGGGGATAGTGCCCCCCCCCCCCCTGTGCGGGGTGTGTACTACTGCTACCCACTTGCATACATTTCCAGGGACAGGAAATGGCCTCTCAGGAAGTATCTTCGTAATCAACCATCTTTGACATATTGGTCACATTAATCCCATAAACACACAGATAACTCTAACACGGTTATTATTGTTAACCGTCATTATCCATACAGTGGTCATTTGGAATCCTAAATCTTCATCAGGCACGGGGGCATGTTGCTCCTTCGAAGGACAGGGACTGAATGAGGGCTCTACATGATGCTACTACTATTTAGAGATAAAATTTCCATGAACATAATCATCTAGTTTATACACTAGAAAGGCTTATGTGATCGGTTGATTACTGGATCTTGCTTGAACCTAGCGTACTGTTTGACTCGTTTGGCAGCCACGGTTACGAGGCCCAGAGCCATATATGCGTAATTAGATAGACATAATTAGATTAGATTAGATAAACTTTAATAATGTAACAACAAACAATGAAATTAAAACTTTTTTAAAACTTTAACATAACAACAAACCAACAACAAACAGTGTGAGATGGGCCAAAGTCAAGCAATCAACAAACAAACAACAGTGTCGTTTTCCATACTTGTCTTTGTTGGGCAAGTATGGGAATATGTCGTCGGGACCAAGGAATGCCGTTTCAACAAACAGTGTCGTTTTCCATACTTGTCTTTGTTGGGCAAGTATGGGAATACATCTTTGGGACCAAGGAATGCAGTTTCATGAGTGGCAACAATGATTTGTCCTTAATCAATCCATTTCCTCTCATCCACGTCCATCCATTTCCTCTCCTTCTCTAGTTATGAGTTTGTAGTAAGACAGCAATCTGCTGCAGCTCAACCTGTATCATGAACCTGTACAGTAAAGCGGAAAGTATTTCTCAGTCGGTTGTCAATCTCCAGATACAGGGCTCTCAAGTTTTGAGGACAGGCAAGAGTGACATTCCCCGTCGACAACCCCCCCCCCCCCCCCCCCCCCGAGGGTGTAATACAACTTGTTGCTGTTATTAATATGCCTTCAGATGTCCCAGTGTAAAATGAGGTTGTTTTGTCCACCGCTCACGGCCCTCGAACCCGCCACCTCAACACACACCGGCATGGGAGTCGAGCGCTCTAACCACTGAGTTAAAAGTCCAAGCTTCCAACTCAGTGGTTAGAGCCGTTCTTAAAGGAACACGCCACCCAATGTCAGTAGTAATATATGTTCTTACCTTAACTTTCACGAGTTGAGTCATACCTCTCCCGTGTCCGTACGTGCACTCAAACGCTCTGGTGCGCGGCTGGACTGTGTTAGCATGTTGCTATGCTAGCGGGCTTTGACGGCAACTAAGCGTAGAAGTAATCAAAAACATCCACGTTTTACCGACTTAAATACAGTTGCACGAGTAGTTGATAGAAATGCTACGGCCACGCAACATGAAACGTGGCGATTTTCCAAGCGAATAAACCGGAGAACTACAATGTGTGGCGCAATAGCACTTGGGAGTACTTCGACCTAGCGTAGTAGTATTGTTAACACCTAATTGTAGATCCTATCCACCACAGAGTTTAGAATCCATGCTCAGCCTCTCCCTCCCCTCTGAGCGAGAGAGAGGCACACACACTAGAGATGGGCTGATGGGCTATTATTTCAACCATAACTGCATAGCAAAACTTATCATCCATCAGCCATCCATCAACACCAAAGTTTTTTGACCAATCTTCGAAACGGCACCCGCCCACCATCCGCTGGTTGTTTTAATGTAGGCTATATGGGTGATGCAGCGCTGCTGACGTGAGGCTAGAAAGCCCTTGCCTGTTCTAGGAAGACTGATCCAATGCAGCAAATATATTAAAAGGCTAAAGTCGTACATTGGCTATGTTGTAGCCTATCCCCAGAATATCAGCAGCAAACTCAGTCTATGTCTCGCAAAACAGTCTCCTAATAAAACGCACATCGGCCTGTTGCCTATACTGCCAGCTTGTGACAATATATCGTCCAAAATGCTTGATTGCATTGCATTCTCCACATTTTTAGCTACATTTTCATGTACCACATCAGCATTTTTGTTCAGTGAATTGGCTAAGTTACAGACAGTCACGAACAACTGATGCTAATTATCTGGGAAACATTCTCTATAGCAGCAGTCACGTTGTCATTGTTTGTGTCAAACAAGTTGTGGATTTGTTGTAACATTAAAGGAACCGTATTTAGGATTTTGGCCAAAACTGGTACTACAATCACTTTCAAAATACTGTAGAGCGGTGTACACCGCAGATGTGGTAACTAGAGCAGAGCTGGCAACCCAGATGCCGAAACATTACTGACTTTGTGATTACTAGATAGGTGGAGGTGGCGGATCAGGCTAAAACACAAATATGTAAACATCAACATCAGTTGAGGGCTGCATTTTCACTTTTTTAAATGACGATATCCTGGCCGGACTACTGTTGTCAGTGATAAGTATTTGAAATTAGCATGATTTCCTAATGTCTAGTGACAAATCAGGGCCATTTTATGATTAATTGAATTACATTTCTTACATACGGTTCCTTTAAAAGATGACTTACTCTGTGCTGAAACCATGAACTGATGCTCGAAGCTCCAAGGTGAACGAAACTTGGAAGAAGTAAGTAGGCTAACAGGTTCACGTTCAATAATTCACGTTCAACAATTCCAGGATACACGTTTTTCATTGGTTGTTGCGTTAAATCTTACCCAGATACAATAGAGCTATTTTCTGATTGGCTATTGTGTAGCCCTCTCGTTATTTTTGATTGGCTGATAAGTGGCAGGCTCAACTTCAGGGGAGACACGCTTGATTCCTGCCGGTTTCATAGTGAGAGCGGCGCGGCCAGAGACATTTTGGGTGCTGCCGCAGCATATTAAATATATAAATAGTTTTTCTGCGTGAGAAATACAATGTGTGGCGGGAGAGCGTGACAAAAGACTGAAATGAGTGACTGTCACGCTCAAAGCGTGACACTTGAGAGCCCTGCAGATACACGATAGACCCGATGACATCCTGCTGGGGCTGCAGTGTTGCAGATCTCGTTGCACGTTGCACGCATGCTGCTCACAGGGGCATGTTGCACACAGCCAGCAACTGTTCCTGTCCTTCTCCAAAATGACAGTGTCATCCCCCGATGACTGGTCCTCCTCATAAATTGACCTACCAGGATGAAGTCCGTTTGGTAGCTAGACAACATGAAGACAGAGATGTTGTGGTCGGCCAAAGGTGCTATCACTGACTCAGAATCGCACCTGGCTTTCCTCTGATGGCTGACCTGGAGAGCATGTGGTCACTGGTACCACAAGGGGATAAAGTCCACTCTCATCAAAGTTCATCTATTTTCATCATCTATTCATCTATATCTTATCTAGTTCATCTATATCTCATCTAGTTCATCTATCTGTTCATCTAGTCTTGTTTAAACCAGATTTCAGGAACACAAGAGCTTACTTGGTGGGAATACAGTTGTCCAGCTGAGTCCGTCTCTCGTCCATTCCCGCGTGTGTGACATCAAACCACATCCCATCATCATCACATGTCATCATCTGTGCCCCGCCAATCAGAGGTCATTGCACATGTTATGTGATTTTGACTTTATTTTTATTTAGCCCTGAAAGATTTATAGGGTGATTAAAACAGCACATTTTAATTGGCATTGACCTATCAAATGGTCAAACCCTTAAAAGGTCACGACCTTTCCTACCTCTCCGCCATCGCTGTCCTCACACACTCCTTTGCTTTCAAATGTTTTTTGTAATAACTGTGTTTGCTGATGGCTGTGCAGCACCACCTTGAAAGGGTGGCCTGGGTTTGAGTTTCTGCTGCAGCTGTTGCTGAAAGCGGGCAGTCTTGTCCATGATGCCCATGAACGGGTTTGTGTAGTGCAGGGAGATGGCAAATACGCTGACGCACTGCTCCGCTACAAAGTGTGTGTTTCATCACACAAACACTATTTTTGCTCTGAGTTCTGCAGCAGTCCACCAGCACCACTGATACTCTCTTCAACTGGACCAGAGACTCGGGGTCTGTAGCCCCCCCATACTTGTTCAAATTTCAGCTGCTGCTGATGCTCGTGGTGGTGGAGCGCGAGGGCGTGTCCGTGGGCGTCCGAGTCCGGCGCCGAGCTTGGAGGCAAACCCTCTTCTTGATTTTGAGAGGTCAAGGTCAACTGCAGTTTCTTCATCTTCTCTGGTGTCTGTTGAGGAAATATAAACAAAAAACTTGACACTGAGTTTGACACAGGCCATCCCAGCCTCTGTATTGCAGCCTTGGTCGCAGTGACCGTCGGCAAACTGAAAAAAAAAATGTACTGTTAGTATCAAATTAACAATAATTAACAAAAAACAGATCCCATGTCATGAACCTGTACCTGTAAAGCGGAACGCAATAGATAGATAGATAGATACTTTATTGATCCCCAAGGGGAAATTCAAGGGTCTCAGTAGCATACAGGCATAACACACAACTTACAGCAGAAATGGTACGTCTCGTAAATCGGATTCCAAACCTTCTTGCTGCGGCAGTCGAAGTTGTCATAGAGGCAGTCGGGGTTGTTGCAGATCTCGTTGCACGTATGCTGCTCACAGGGGCATGTTGCACACAGCCAGCAACTGTTCCTGTCCTTCTCCAAAATGACAGTGTCATCCCCTGATGACTGGTCCTCCTCATAAATTGACCTACCAGGATGAAGTCCGTTTGGTAGCTAGACAACATGAAGACAGAGATGTTGTGGTCGGCCAAAGGTGCTATCACTGACTCATAGAATCGCACCTGGCTTTCCTCTGATGGCTGACCTGGAGAGCATGTGGTTACTGGTACCACAAGGGGATGAAGTCCACTCTCATCAAATTTCTAATCTTGTTTAAACCAGATTGCAGGAACACAAGAGTTTACTTGGTGGGAATCCAGTTGTCCAGCTGAGTCCGTCCTCTCGTCCATTCCTGCGCGTGTGACGTCAAACCACACTGTCATCATCTTTGCCCCGCCAATCAGAGCTGGTTGCACATGTTATGTGATTTTGACTTTATTTTTATTAAAATAATAAAATCTATACTCATCTATAGGGTGATTAAAACACCACATTTTAATTGGTGTTGGTTGCAATGTTACTAATCAAATGGTCAAACCCTTAAAAGGTAACAACCTTTCCTACCTCTCCGCCATTGCTGTCCTCACGCGCTCCTCTACAGTTGCGCGCGAGATTTCCTGTTAGCCCCAGTGGTGTGAGATGGCATGAGATGGAGGTGGTGATGGTGGGGTGATTGGGGATGATGGTGGTTATTGTGGTTCATGGTGGTTGTGGTTCCATCCTGCTATGCATGAAATACGGGTGGAATATAAGTCATTATAGCTTAAATCACATCATGGCATCAGTGAACTAAAAATACATACACATTAGAAATTAGCTTTTTTTCAAGGTCATGAACAGCTTACTTACAAGAGGTGTGGAGGTGGTTGAAGTAGACTCCAAATGTGCTGCAGCCGCTCGAGACTGCAATGCCTACGTTTTCAGGAGAGGGATAAAAATCATTGTCATACACAAATAAAATAAATGAATAACAAAAACAGAACTATAACATGCAGTGACTGGCTGATTTAATGATACAAAAATGAGCTATGCGTTCCACACCAAGCTATAAAACAATTAAGTTAATAAATAAAGAAAAAAACACAGACACTAATGAACAAAAGTTCAACTAGAGATTAATAATAATCTTCTCACCGATGTTCTCCAGTTGAGGGTTTTTCACCGCTTCTTGGCCTGAAACTCGGAGCTCATTGTAGGCCGAGCCCTCGGCGGTCTTGAACGCCGAGATGGAATTATAAATCTTGATGGCTGGACCATATCCAGCTCGCCGTGATAGCTGGCCATACCATTGACAGGGGAAGTGACAGGCTCCACCGTAGATTTAAATAAAGTGTATACCGGTGACTATTCAGAGGGATGGTATTTAATGGCTTCGTCCAAGGGAATCATTTTCTTTTCGCGATTCTCTCCCAGCGGAACTCTCAAACTTCCATCATGGCTTCCAACAGAGGAAAAAAGAAGGTAGACCCGGCACTTTCACAAAATATCCTTCCGCTGTGAATAAAACTAGAATGTCCCACTGATGCTAAAGCCCACTATACATTCAGCTAACACACATATAAATGCATTGGAATAAATTGAGATGTGAAAATCAAGTAAACGCAATACGTTGATATAGTGTTAATTTCGTCAGACAAGACGAGAGGAAATATGTTCGTCAACGACCTTTTTTTTCATGACTAAGACGAAACGATGACGAGACGGCAGTAATGTCCTGAAACACTGACTAAGACTATCTTAAGATGCATTATTGTTGACGAAAAAAGACGAGACTAAAATGTTTTGCATGAACTAAAAACTAAGATAAAATCTCTCTTCATTTTCGTCTACAACATGAGAAGACAGAATATCTAGATGTTACGTTTTCAAAATATTCCGAATGAGTTCATACGCAACAGCTTTCCTGTAGGCTAGTCTACGTGCTGTTGCTGCAACCCTGTGGCTGCAACACGAAACTACATGGAACACTGGAGATTTCTGCCAGAGTTAGCAAGCTAACTACCTAAGCTTTATGCCACAAAGCTACATACCCAGAAGTTGAAGCTTCTCTCATACAAATTAACATCCCCAGAATGTCCATACGAAAATGTTCATCATGTAATGTCAACTATTTAACTAGTTAGACTGATGATGCAAAGTTTGCTAGCAAGTAAGCTAATATGGAAAGTTCGCTAGCAAGTTAGCTATGGCTAAGATGGAGAGTCTGTTTGGGGAATGTGTTGTGTTTGGGCGCATATCGCCATCTAGCGAGGCGGAGTAAAACATTAATACTTTGGCCTACGACAGTGTTTCTCAAACTTTTTCAGTTTCAGGACCACTTAACTAACCCTAGCTAAAAAAAAAAAAGATTAGACCTACTTCAACAGTAGCCTATAATTAGTCTACACAATAGGCCTACTCACTGAACCACCTTGCTTATTGTCTTTGCACTTTGCTTATTGTGTGGATTCATACTGTATGATTTAAACTGGCATATCTTACATAGACAGTGTTGCAGAACTGTTTTTACATACAAGTTGGTTCAATATTGCAAACAACTCATCTATATTATATTTTACCACGTCTGCTCGCGGACCACTTGGGATAGCTTGCGGACCACCAGAGATCCCCGGACCACACTTTGAGAAACACTGGTCTACGAATATGACAGTGGTCCAGTCAAATCTTTTACTGTCTATGGTCAAATCCCAGCCGAGCTATAACTGTAGCTCGACTTACCTGTGCATGTAAACATACTGACTGACAAAAAATCAGAATGAGTAATTATAACAGACGAGTAGCCCTGTGGACACACAATATTGTTGGAGAATTGAGATGTGTGAAACACTATTTGACTCAAATGGTAATCAGAAATAATTTGTTATGAAAAAAAAAAAGACTAAAATGTGTTGACTAAAACTGACTAAGACTAAGATACCTTTAGTTTTCTTTTGACTAAAACTAGACTAAAATGACGAGACCTTTAGTCGACTAAAACTTGACTAACAAAAATGATATTTGAATGGCTTTCCTCTTCCATTTGTTGTGAACACTTCTTCAAGTTCAATTTATTGTGCTTATAGAGCGCCAAAACATTACACATGTATCATGGAGCTTTACCGAATGTAGGCAATCAGAGAGAAAAGAAAAGAGGGAGAAAAGAAAAGAAAGAAAGAAAGAAGGCCCATGGGTAACCTGGGTAACAGGGGCGAGGAAAAACTCCCTAGAATTGAAGATACATATAGGAAGAAACCTCGAGCAGATCCACGACTCAAGAGCCTGATTACATTTTTCCGCCACAAGTTCTTGTGGAAGTCACAAGTGTACAGATGACGGACGCTCTTGTTGATGTCTAACTTTAGTTTCTTCTGTGAAATGCTTCTCAGGATCCTCTTGCTGAAGGATGCGTTTCCAGCTGATCAGCAACTCAGAGGTCATTGTAGGCCGAGTCCTCGGCGGTCTTGTCCATCAAGATGGAATTGTAGATTTTTAAGGCAGGACCAAGCTAGGAAAAATGAAAAGGTTATTTTAATGGTTATTTTAAGTGGTCATTTGGAAACTCGGATCAGACCTAAATGACAGTGTCATTGCCTGATGACTGGTTCTCCTCATAAATTTAATGAAGGGGAAAAAAAACGTACTGTTAGTATCAAAGCTTATAAAAATCTGGTATATTCCTCGTGGCTTTGTCTTGGCAAAGAATTAACAACAAAATACAATAGGAAAAAATGGTTACTTACAGTGGTCATTTGGAATCCTAAATCTTTATCAGGCACGGGGGCATGTTGCTCCTTCGAAGGTCAGGGACTGAGACCTCGTTTACACGAAGGGAAAACGCAGATATTTCCCTGCGGTTTGGCCTCTCGTTTACACCAAAACCCCGTTTTTATCACAGAAAACGATTATTTCTAAAACCTCCGGCCAAAGTGGAGATTTCTGATAACGCCGGTTATGTGCTGCCGTGTCAACAGGGATAAACAGCGTTTTAGCTTCTTAAACGTTACATTATGCGCCAGAAAATCATGTGAGCGCCTGATGTTTACAGATTCTTTGGCTACTGATCAGGATTATCATGGATGTTGTTAAGGTGCTACTAATTTTTACTTTTACTTGCTTTGTAGTCTAACGCTAACGCTACACGAAGGAGTAACTCCATGAACTATGTCCATACAAACGAACCTTGCGCCATGTTTGCTGTTTTGAAAGGAACCGGAAGTCGTTGGTGTCGATTCTGAGGATTTTGATTGGCCAGCATGGCTTTATTCCTTTCCCTACACTGCCACCCATAGGTTTGGCATAGTTATTATGGCGCTCGACAGCGTATTTATGCGGGTTCATGTAAATGACAAGTTTTTTGAAAACAATGTTGTGCACAATGTTATTATTGAAAACGGAGGGGGGGAAATATTTGTTTCTCTAAATACCCGGCTATGTGTAAATGTGGCCAGAATGAGGGCTCTACATGATGCTCCTCCTATTTATAGACTTGGCATCACTTCTCTTATTTAGCTTGTATCAGCTTAGTTTACCTTGTAAACCATATGTATGGAGAATTTTTTTTTCTGAAAATGGAAAAAAATATTTTTTTCTGAATAAGAACACTGCAGAGGACCAAGCTTGATACCTGACAGGTCTCATGGTGTTCTATGATAGTAAAGTGTGGTGATGCTAATACAAAGATGTCTCCTGTGCTTCATGGACTCTACATCTAAAAAATGCCAACGGCTGGAATTTTTAGAAAGAGGTCAGACACGAGCTAATACTTTTTTTTAACTTTAATAAGAACAACAGTCTAATGTGAACAGAAAAATGACAAAGGGATCGACAACCGGCTGTGCTCCCAGGGCTCCGAAAAAAAAATCGGTGGCGTGCAGGGAGCCCAGGTACTCTGCTGCCGTGGGGAAGCAGGATTCTTTGATACTAACAGTAAGTTTTTTTTTTCCGAGGACAATAAAATAAATAAAAAATTAACAATAAAAAAGAGATCCCATGTCATGAACCTTTACAGTAAAGCGGAAAGTATTTCTCAGCCGGTTGTCGATCTCCAGATACACAATAGACCTGATGACATCCTGTAGGGCTTGATCACGGCCTCGCCGTTGTGGTCATCACCGGAGCTACTGCGCACAGGCACGGCCCTCCTGCAGAAGCTCAGCACCATCCTACGCACCATCCTACGCACCATCCTACACACCATCCTACACACCAGCTCAGCGCCATCCTACACACCAGCTCAGCGCCATCCTACTCACCATCCTACGCACCATCCTGCGCACCATCCTACACACCATCCTACGCACCATCCTACACACCAGCTCAGCGCCATCCTACACACCAGCGCTTCTGCAGGAAGGCCGTGCCTGTGCGCAGTAGGTCCTCGGGCAGCAGCAGGACCGTGATGACCAGCACGCCTTCCGCCAGGTTCTTGGGCACCTTCTGCACGCAGTCCAGGCCGTCCCAGCCGCACTCCTCCGTGTTGCAGCCCTGGTCGTAGCGGCCGTCGGCAAAGTGGTCAATGCAGTATGTCTCGTAAATCGGATTCCAAACCTTCTCCTTGCTGCGGCAGTCGAAGTTGTTGCAGATCTCGTTGCACGTATGCTGCTCACAGGGGCATGTTGCACACAGCCAGCAACTGTTCCTGTCCTTCTCCAAAATGACAGTGTCATCCCCCGATGACTTAGCCTGGTGTTACCATCCTACGTACTTCCGGCCAAAATTTGATTTCAGCCTCGCACGTAGTCTGGCCCAACAGACAGTATGCGGTTCGCGTACAACCGCGCCAATCAGCGAACAGTTGAGTGATGACGCGGAACTTGCCTGCCGAGTTGCTTGTTGTAGTCCAGCGAAGCGTGTAGTTCAACATTATAGCAACAATGGCGACGGAGGAAGAGACGCTAGAAGCTATCCGCGAAGTTGTCTCAACTCTCGAGGGCATCACGCAATTAAAGCAGGAACAAGAGGCTTGTCTTGTCAATTTTATAAATGGCAAGGACGTCGTAAAACTCTCCTTCCAACTGGCTTTGGAAAAAAAGTTTGATTTATCAGATGATTACTAAACCTAAACGCACAAGTGTACTACATGCATCACTACTTTTCATGTTTTCAAATAAACGTTTGCTGCTCGTTATTCTCCCCCCTACTCTCAAATTACCTTTACAAAATCAATGCGGCCTACTTAAGGAATGGAATGTTAGCTACTAGCCTACCGAGCGGGGCTCAAGGCGAGGCTGTGTGTCTTGACTTGAGCTAGCCGGTTACCAAGCGGGGCTCAAGGAAAGGCTGCTGTGATTGTGCTTGACTGGGACTAGCGGTTACCGAGCTGGGCTCAAGGTAAACCACTCCGTGTTTGTGTTTGACAGAGGCCTGTGGCTGAGCTGGGCTCCAGGCGAGGCTACCGTGCTTGTGGACAGTAACGTTAGCCAGTCACGGAGCATGGCTCAAGGTGAGCCTGCGTTGTTTTATGCCGAACACCTGTTAGTTTAACTGAGCAAGCTCCAGGTTAAATAACACGTAGGTCATCAGTACAATCCAACTTATCCAAGAGTGTAGTCTGAACAGCCCGTGTAGGACTAAGTAAAAGCTCCGTAGCTCCGACGAAGTCACCGGGCTGCGTAGAACAACAATCGTCTGATAAGCGGCGAGAAGAGATAAGAGGAAAACTGGCGTGTGACAAGAGCTGATATAATCTCGGTGACATGACGCTTTTGGTATACAACTCTCGGTCTGTGGCTGGCGCAAGTTATATCCACTACGAAGAGATTGCCCTGGCGGTCAGGTAGCCTACATACTAGCCAGCGGTCTGTTTACTACTGAGAGCAGAAGTGGGAAGCGTAAGAGCCTGAAGCGGAAGTGGTAAGCGTAATAGCCTGAACTCCGGCGCACAGCATACGTCATTACCAAACGTTGCTGATTGGTTAAGGGAACTCCAATGATTTTAAACCTCGAAATAAGCATCCGCCCATTACGGAGACGGATTCGTATTACTTTGTTCCAGACTGTATGACGAAGAGAATTCGTAGTCACAGGCGGTAAGGGCCAGGCTACCGATGACTGGTCCTCCTCATAAATTGACCTACCAGGATGAAGTCCGTTTGGTAGGTAGACAACATGAAGACAGAGATGTTGTGGTCGGCCAAAGGTGCTATCACTGACTCATAGAATCGCACCTGGCTTTCCTCTGATGGCTGACCTGGAGAGCATGTGGTCACTGGTAAAACAAGGGGATAAAGTCCACTCTCATCAAAGTTCATCTATTTTCATCATCGATCCATCAATATCTTATCTAGTTCATCTATATCTCATCTAGTTCATCTATCTGTTCATCTAGTCTTGTTTAAACCAGATTTCAGGAACACAAGAGCTTACTTGGTGGGAATACAGTTGTCCAGCTGAGTCCGTCTCTCGTCCATTCCCGCGTGTGTGACGTCAAACCACATCCCATCATCATCACATGTCATCATCTGTGCCCCGCCAATCAGAGGTCATTGCACATGTTATGTGATTTTGACTTTATTTTTATTTAGCCCTGAAAGATTTATAGGGTGATTAAAACAGCACATTTTAATTGGCATTGACCTATCAAATGGTCAAACCCTTAAAAGGTCACGACCTTTCCTACCTCTCCGCCATCGCTGTCCTCACACACTCCTTTGCTTTCAAATGTTTTTTGTAATAACTGTGTTTGCTGATGGCTGTGCAGCACCACCTTGAAAGGGTGGCCTGGGTTTGAGTTTCTGCTGCAGCTGTTGCTGAAAGCGGGCAGTCTTGTCCATGATGCCCATGAACGGGTTTGTGTAGTGCAGGGAGATGGCAAATACGCTGACGCACTGCTCCGCTACAAAGTGTGTGTTTCATCACACAAACACTATTTTTGCTCTGAGTTCTGCAGCAGTCCACCAGCACCACTGATACTCTCTTCAACTGGACCAGAGACTCGGGGTCTGTAGCCCCCCCATACTTGTTCAAATTTCAGCTGCTGCTGATGCTCGTGGTGGTGGAGCGCGAGGGCGTGTCCGTGGGCGTCCGAGTCCGGCGCCGAGCTTGGAGGCAAACCCTCTTCTTGATTTTGAGAGGTCAAGGTCAACTGCAGTTTCTTCATCTTCTCTGGTGTCTGTTGAGGAAATATAAACAAAAAACTTGACACTGAGTTTGACACAGGCCATCCCAGCCTCTGTATTGCAGCCTTGGTCGCAGTGACCGTCGGCAAACTGAAAAAAAAAATGTACTGTTAGTATCAAATTAACAATAATTAACAAAAAACAGATCCCATGTCATGAACCTGTACCTGTAAAGCGGAACGCAATAGATAGATAGATAGATACTTTATTGATCCCCAAGGGGAAATTCAAGGGTCTCAGTAGCATACAGGCATAACACACAACTTACAGCAGAAATGGTACGTCTCGTAAATCGGATTCCAAACCTTCTTGCTGCGGCAGTCGAAGTTGTCATAGAGGCAGTCGGGGTTGTTGCAGATCTCGTTGCACGTATGCTGCTCACAGGGGCATGTTGCACACAGCCAGCAACTGTTCCTGTCCTTCTCCAAAATGACAGTGTCATCCCCTGATGACTGGTCCTCCTCATAAATTGACCTACCAGGATGAAGTCCGTTTGGTAGCTAGACAACATGAAGACAGAGATGTTGTGGTCGGCCAAAGGTGCTATCACTGACTCATAGAATCGCACCTGGCTTTCCTCTGATGGCTGACCTGGAGAGCATGTGGTTACTGGTACCACAAGGGGATGAAGTCCACTCTCATCAAATTTCTAATCTTGTTTAAACCAGATTGCAGGAACACAAGAGTTTACTTGGTGGGAATCCAGTTGTCCAGCTGAGTCCGTCCTCTCGTCCATTCCTGCGCGTGTGACGTCAAACCACACTGTCATCATCTTTGCCCCGCCAATCAGAGCTGGTTGCACATGTTAAGTGATTTTGACTTTATTTTTATTAAAATAATAAAATCTATACTCATCTATAGGGTGATTAAAACACCACATTTTAATTGGTGTTGGTTGCAATGTTACTAATCAAATGGTCAAACCCTTAAAAGGTAACAACCTTTCCTACCTCTCCGCCATTGCTGTCCTCACGCGCTCCTCTACAGTTGCGCGCGAGATTTCCTGTTAGCCCCAGTGGTGTGAGATGGCATGAGATGGAGGTGGTGATGGTGGGGTGATTGGGGATGATGGTGGTTATTGTGGTTCATGGTGGTTGTGGTTCCATCCTGCTATGCATGAAATACGGGTGGAATATAAGTCATTATAGCTTAAATCACATCATGGCATCAGTGAACTAAAAATACATACACATTAGAAATTAGCTTTTTTTCAAGGTCATGAACAGCTTACTTACAAGAGGTGTGGAGGTGGTTGAAGTAGACTCCAAATGTGCTGCAGCCGCTCGAGACTGCAATGCCTACGTTTTCAGGAGAGGGATAAAAATCATTGTCATACACAAATAAAATAAATGAATAACAAAAACAGAACTATAACATGCAGTGACTGGCTGATTTAATGATACAAAAATGAGCTATGCGTTCCACACCAAGCTATAAAACAATTAAGTTAATAAATAAAGAAAAAAACACAGACACTAATGAACAAAAGTTCAACTAGAGATTAATAATAATCTTCTCACCGATGTTCTCCAGTTGAGGGTTTTTCACCGCTTCTTGGCCTGAAACTCGGAGCTCATTGTAGGCCGAGCCCTCGGCGGTCTTGAACGCCGAGATGGAATTATAAATCTTGATGGCTGGACCATATCCAGCTCGCCGTGATAGCTGGCCATACCATTGACAGGGGAAGTGACAGGCTCCACCGTAGATTTAAATAAAGTGTATACCGGTGACTATTCAGAGGGATGGTATTTAATGGCTTCGTCCAAGGGAATCATTTTCTTTTCGCGATTCTCTCCCAGCGGAACTCTCAAACTTCCATCATGGCTTCCAACAGAGGAAAAAAGAAGGTAGACCCGGCACTTTCACAAAATATCCTTCCGCTGTGAATAAAACTAGAATGTCCCACTGATGCTAAAGCCCACTATACATTCAGCTAACACACATATAAATGCATTGGAATAAATTGAGATGTGAAAATCAAGTAAACGCAATACGTTGATATAGTGTTAATTTCGTCAGACAAGACGAGAGGAAATATGTTCGTCAACGACCTTTTTTTTCATGACTAAGACGAAACGATGACGAGACGGCAGTAATGTCCTGAAACACTGACTAAGACTATCTTAAGATGCATTATTGTTGACGAAAAAAGACGAGACTAAAATGTTTTGCATGAACTAAAAACTAAGATAAAATCTCTCTTCATTTTCGTCTACAACATGAGAAGACAGAATATCTAGATGTTACGTTTTCAAAATATTCCGAATGAGTTCATACGCAACAGCTTTCCTGTAGGCTAGTCTACGTGCTGTTGCTGCAACCCTGTGGCTGCAACACGAAACTACATGGAACACTGGAGATTTCTGCCAGAGTTAGCAAGCTAACTACCTAAGCTTTATGCCACAAAGCTACATACCCAGAAGTTGAAGCTTCTCTCATACAAATTAACATCCCCAGAATGTCCATACGAAAATGTTCATCATGTAATGTCAACTATTTAACTAGTTAGACTGATGATGCAAAGTTTGCTAGCAAGTAAGCTAATATGGAAAGTTCGCTAGCAAGTTAGCTATGGCTAAGATGGAGAGTCTGTTTGGGGAATGTGTTGTGTTTGGGCGCATATCGCCATCTAGCGAGGCGGAGTAAAACATTAATACTTTGGCCTACGACAGTGTTTCTCAAACTTTTTCAGTTTCAGGACCACTTAACTAACCCTAGCTAAAAAAAAAAAAGATTAGACCTACTTCAACAGTAGCCTATAATTAGTCTACACAATAGGCCTACTCACTGAACCACCTTGCTTATTGTCTTTGCACTTTGCTTATTGTGTGGATTCATACTGTATGATTTAAACTGGCATATCTTACATAGACAGTGTTGCAGAACTGTTTTTACATACAAGTTGGTTCAATATTGCAAACAACTCATCTATATTATATTTTACCACGTCTGCTCGCGGACCACTTGGGATAGCTTGCGGACCACCAGAGATCCCCGGACCACACTTTGAGAAACACTGGTCTACGAATATGACAGTGGTCCAGTCAAATCTTTTACTGTCTATGGTCAAATCCCAGCCGAGCTATAACTGTAGCTCGACTTACCTGTGCATGTAAACATACTGACTGACAAAAAATCAGAATGAGTAATTATAACAGACGAGTAGCCCTGTGGACACACAATATTGTTGGAGAATTGAGATGTGTGAAACACTATTTGACTCAAATGGTAATCAGAAATAATTTGTTATGAAAAAAAAAAAGACTAAAATGTGTTGACTAAAACTGACTAAGACTAAGATACCTTTAGTTTTCTTTTGACTAAAACTAGACTAAAATGACGAGACCTTTAGTCGACTAAAACTTGACTAACAAAAATGATATTTGAATGGCTTTCCTCTTCCATTTGTTGTGAACACTTCTTCAAGTTCAATTTATTGTGCTTATAGAGCGCCAAAACATTACACATGTATCATGGAGCTTTACCGAATGTAGGCAATCAGAGAGAAAAGAAAAGAGGGAGAAAAGAAAAGAAAGAAAGAAAGAAGGCCCATGGGTAACCTGGGTAACAGGGGCGAGGAAAAACTCCCTAGAATTGAAGATACATATAGGAAGAAACCTCGAGCAGATCCACGACTCAAGAGCCTGATTACATTTTTCCGCCACAAGTTCTTGTGGAAGTCACAAGTGTACAGATGACGGACGCTCTTGTTGATGTCTAACTTTAGTTTCTTCTGTGAAATGCTTCTCAGGATCCTCTTGCTGAAGGATGCGTTTCCAGCTGATCAGCAACTCAGAGGTCATTGTAGGCCGAGTCCTCGGCGGTCTTGTCCATCAAGATGGAATTGTAGATTTTTAAGGCAGGACCAAGCTAGGAAAAATGAAAAGGTTATTTTAATGGTTATTTTAAGTGGTCATTTGGAAACTCGGATCAGACCTAAATGACAGTGTCATTGCCTGATGACTGGTTCTCCTCATAAATTTAATGAAGGGGAAAAAAAACGTACTGTTAGTATCAAAGCTTATAAAAATCTGGTATATTCCTCGTGGCTTTGTCTTGGCAAAGAATTAACAACAAAATACAATAGGAAAAAATGGTTACTTACAGTGGTCATTTGGAATCCTAAATCTTTATCAGGCACGGGGGCATGTTGCTCCTTCGAAGGTCAGGGACTGAGACCTCGTTTACACGAAGGGAAAACGCAGATATTTCCCTGCGGTTTGGCCTCTCGTTTACACCAAAACCCCGTTTTTATCACAGAAAACGATTATTTCTAAAACCTCCGGCCAAAGTGGAGATTTCTGATAACGCCGGTTATGTGCTGCCGTGTCAACAGGGATAAACAGCGTTTTAGCTTCTTAAACGTTACATTATGCGCCAGAAAATCATGTGAGCGCCTGATGTTTACAGATTCTTTGGCTACTGATCAGGATTATCATGGATGTTGTTAAGGTGCTACTAATTTTTACTTTTACTTGCTTTGTAGTCTAACGCTAACGCTACACGAAGGAGTAACTCCATGAACTATGTCCATACAAACGAACCTTGCGCCATGTTTGCTGTTTTGAAAGGAACCGGAAGTCGTTGGTGTCGATTCTGAGGATTTTGATTGGCCAGCATGGCTTTATTCCTTTCCCTACACTGCCACCCATAGGTTTGGCATAGTTATTATGGCGCTCGACAGCGTATTTATGCGGGTTCATGTAAATGACAAGTTTTTTGAAAACAATGTTGTGCACAATGTTATTATTGAAAACGGAGGGGGGGAAATATTTGTTTCTCTAAATACCCGGCTATGTGTAAATGTGGCCAGAATGAGGGCTCTACATGATGCTCCTCCTATTTATAGACTTGGCATCACTTCTCTTATTTAGCTTGTATCAGCTTAGTTTACCTTGTAAACCATATGTATGGAGAATTTTTTTTTCTGAAAATGGAAAAAAATATTTTTTTCTGAATAAGAACACTGCAGAGGACCAAGCTTGATACCTGACAGGTCTCATGGTGTTCTATGATAGTAAAGTGTGGTGATGCTAATACAAAGATGTCTCCTGTGCTTCATGGACTCTACATCTAAAAAATGCCAACGGCTGGAATTTTTAGAAAGAGGTCAGACACGAGCTAATACTTTTTTTTAACTTTAATAAGAACAACAGTCTAATGTGAACAGAAAAATGACAAAGGGATCGACAACCGGCTGTGCTCCCAGGGCTCCGAAAAAAAAATCGGTGGCGTGCAGGGAGCCCAGGTACTCTGCTGCCGTGGGGAAGCAGGATTCTTTGATACTAACAGTAAGTTTTTTTTTTCCGAGGACAATAAAATAAATAAAAAATTAACAATAAAAAAGAGATCCCATGTCATGAACCTTTACAGTAAAGCGGAAAGTATTTCTCAGCCGGTTGTCGATCTCCAGATACACAATAGACCTGATGACATCCTGTAGGGCTTGATCACGGCCTCGCCGTTGTGGTCATCACCGGAGCTACTGCGCACAGGCACGGCCCTCCTGCAGAAGCTCAGCACCATCCTACGCACCATCCTACGCACCATCCTACACACCATCCTACACACCAGCTCAGCGCCATCCTACACACCAGCTCAGCGCCATCCTACTCACCATCCTACGCACCATCCTGCGCACCATCCTACACACCATCCTACGCACCATCCTACACACCAGCTCAGCGCCATCCTACACACCAGCGCTTCTGCAGGAAGGCCGTGCCTGTGCGCAGTAGGTCCTCGGGCAGCAGCAGGACCGTGATGACCAGCACGCCTTCCGCCAGGTTCTTGGGCACCTTCTGCACGCAGTCCAGGCCGTCCCAGCCGCACTCCTCCGTGTTGCAGCCCTGGTCGTAGCGGCCGTCGGCAAAGTGGTCAATGCAGTATGTCTCGTAAATCGGATTCCAAACCTTCTCCTTGCTGCGGCAGTCGAAGTTGTTGCAGATCTCGTTGCACGTATGCTGCTCACAGGGGCATGTTGCACACAGCCAGCAACTGTTCCTGTCCTTCTCCAAAATGACAGTGTCATCCCCCGATGACTTAGCCTGGTGTTACCATCCTACGTACTTCCGGCCAAAATTTGATTTCAGCCTCGCACGTAGTCTGGCCCAACAGACAGTATGCGGTTCGCGTACAACCGCGCCAATCAGCGAACAGTTGAGTGATGACGCGGAACTTGCCTGCCGAGTTGCTTGTTGTAGTCCAGCGAAGCGTGTAGTTCAACATTATAGCAACAATGGCGACGGAGGAAGAGACGCTAGAAGCTATCCGCGAAGTTGTCTCAACTCTCGAGGGCATCACGCAATTAAAGCAGGAACAAGAGGCTTGTCTTGTCAATTTTATAAATGGCAAGGACGTCGTAAAACTCTCCTTCCAACTGGCTTTGGAAAAAAAGTTTGATTTATCAGATGATTACTAAACCTAAACGCACAAGTGTACTACATGCATCACTACTTTTCATGTTTTCAAATAAACGTTTGCTGCTCGTTATTCTCCCCCCTACTCTCAAATTACCTTTACAAAATCAATGCGGCCTACTTAAGGAATGGAATGTTAGCTACTAGCCTACCGAGCGGGGCTCAAGGCGAGGCTGTGTGTCTTGACTTGAGCTAGCCGGTTACCAAGCGGGGCTCAAGGAAAGGCTGCTGTGATTGTGCTTGACTGGGACTAGCGGTTACCGAGCTGGGCTCAAGGTAAACCACTCCGTGTTTGTGTTTGACAGAGGCCTGTGGCTGAGCTGGGCTCCAGGCGAGGCTACCGTGCTTGTGGACAGTAACGTTAGCCAGTCACGGAGCATGGCTCAAGGTGAGCCTGCGTTGTTTTATGCCGAACACCTGTTAGTTTAACTGAGCAAGCTCCAGGTTAAATAACACGTAGGTCATCAGTACAATCCAACTTATCCAAGAGTGTAGTCTGAACAGCCCGTGTAGGACTAAGTAAAAGCTCCGTAGCTCCGACGAAGTCACCGGGCTGCGTAGAACAACAATCGTCTGATAAGCGGCGAGAAGAGATAAGAGGAAAACTGGCGTGTGACAAGAGCTGATATAATCTCGGTGACATGACGCTTTTGGTATACAACTCTCGGTCTGTGGCTGGCGCAAGTTATATCCACTACGAAGAGATTGCCCTGGCGGTCAGGTAGCCTACATACTAGCCAGCGGTCTGTTTACTACTGAGAGCAGAAGTGGGAAGCGTAAGAGCCTGAAGCGGAAGTGGTAAGCGTAATAGCCTGAACTCCGGCGCACAGCATACGTCATTACCAAACGTTGCTGATTGGTTAAGGGAACTCCAATGATTTTAAACCTCGAAATAAGCATCCGCCCATTACGGAGACGGATTCGTATTACTTTGTTCCAGACTGTATGACGAAGAGAATTCGTAGTCACAGGCGGTAAGGGCCAGGCTACCGATGACTGGTCCTCCTCATAAATTGACCTACCAGGATGAAGTCCGTTTGGTAGGTAGACAACATGAAGACAGAGATGTTGTGGTCGGCCAAAGGTGCTATCACTGACTCATAGAATCGCACCTGGCTTTCCTCTGATGGCTGACCTGGAGAGCATGTGGTCACTGGTAAAACAAGGGGATAAAGTCCACTCTCATCAAAGTTCATCTATTTTCATCATCGATCCATCAATATCTTATCTAGTTCATCTATATCTCATCTAGTTCATCTATCTGTTCATCTAGTCTTGTTTAAACCAGATTTCAGGAACACAAGAGCTTACTTGGTGGGAATACAGTTGTCCAGCTGAGTCCGTCTCTCGTCCATTCCCGCGTGTGTGACGTCAAACCACATCCCATCATCATCACATGTCATCATCTTTGCCCCGCCAATCAGAGGTCATTGCACATGTTATGTGATTTTGACTTTATTTTTATTTAGCCCTGAAAGATTTATAGGGTGATTAAAACAGCACATTTTAATTGGCATTGACCTATCAAATGGTCAAACCCTTAAAAGGTCACGACCTTTCCTACCTCTCCGCCATCGCTGTCCTCACACACTCCTTTGCTTTCAAATGTTTTTTGTAATAACTGTGTTTGCTGATGGCTGTGCAGCACCACCTTGAAAGGGTGGCCTGGGTTTGAGTTTCTGCTGCAGCTGTTGCTGAAAGCGGGCAGTCTTGTCCATGATGCCCATGAACGGGTTTGTGTAGTGCAGGGAGATGGCAAATACGCTGACGCACTGCTCCGCTACAAAGTGTGTGTTTCATCACACAAACACTATTTTAGCTCTGAGTTCTGCAGCAGTCCACCAGCACCACTGATACTCTCTTCAACTGGACCAGAGACTCGGGGTCTGTAGCCCCCCCATACTTGTTCAAATTTCAGCTGCTGCTGATGCTCGTGGTGGTGGAGCGCGAGGGCGTGTCCGTGGGCGTCCGAGTCCGGCGCCGAGCTTGGAGGCAAACCCTCTTCTTGATTTTGAGAGGTCAAGGTCAACTGCAGTTTCTTCATCTTCTCTGGTGTCTGTTGAGGAAATATAAACAAAAAACTTGACACTGAGTTTGACACAGGCCATCCCAGCCTCTGTATTGCAGCCTTGGTCGCAGTGACCGTCGGCAAACTGAAAAAAAAAATGTACTGTTAGTATCAAATTAACAATAATTAACAAAAAACAGATCCCATGTCATGAACCTGTACCTGTAAAGCGGAACGCAATAGATAGATAGATAGATACTTTATTGATCCCCAAGGGGAAATTCAAGGGTCTCAGTAGCATACAGGCATAACACACAACTTACAGCAGAAATGGTACGTCTCGTAAATCGGATTCCAAACCTTCTTGCTGCGGCAGTCGAAGTTGTCATAGAGGCAGTCGGGGTTGTTGCAGATCTCGTTGCACGTATGCTGCTCACAGGGGCATGTTGCACACAGCCAGCAACTGTTCCTGTCCTTCTCCAAAATGACAGTGTCATCCCCTGATGACTGGTCCTCCTCATAAATTGACCTACCAGGATGAAGTCCGTTTGGTAGCTAGACAACATGAAGACAGAGATGTTGTGGTCGGCCAAAGGTGCTATCACTGACTCATAGAATCGCACCTGGCTTTCCTCTGATGGCTGACCTGGAGAGCATGTGGTTACTGGTACCACAAGGGGATGAAGTCCACTCTCATCAAATTTCTAATCTTGTTTAAACCAGATTGCAGGAACACAAGAGTTTACTTGGTGGGAATCCAGTTGTCCAGCTGAGTCCGTCCTCTCGTCCATTCCTGCGCGTGTGACGTCAAACCACACTGTCATCATCTTTGCCCCGCCAATCAGAGCTGGTTGCACATGTTATGTGATTTTGACTTTATTTTTATTAAAATAATAAAATCTATACTCATCTATAGGGTGATTAAAACACCACATTTTAATTGGTGTTGGTTGCAATGTTACTAATCAAATGGTCAAACCCTTAAAAGGTAACAACCTTTCCTACCTCTCCGCCATTGCTGTCCTCACGCGCTCCTCTACAGTTGCGCGCGAGATTTCCTGTTAGCCCCAGTGGTGTGAGATGGCATGAGATGGAGGTGGTGATGGTGGGGTGATTGGGGATGATGGTGGTTATTGTGGTTCATGGTGGTTGTGGTTCCATCCTGCTATGCATGAAATACGGGTGGAATATAAGTCATTATAGCTTAAATCACATCATGGCATCAGTGAACTAAAAATACATACACATTAGAAATTAGCTTTTTTTCAAGGTCATGAACAGCTTACTTACAAGAGGTGTGGAGGTGGTTGAAGTAGACTCCAAATGTGCTGCAGCCGCTCGAGACTGCAATGCCTACGTTTTCAGGAGAGGGATAAAAATCATTGTCATACACAAATAAAATAAATGAATAACAAAAACAGAACTATAACATGCAGTGACTGGCTGATTTAATGATACAAAAATGAGCTATGCGTTCCACACCAAGCTATAAAACAATTAAGTTAATAAATAAAGAAAACATTTTCAAAGTGCAACTAGAGATTAATAATAATCTTCTCACAGATGTTGATGTTCTCCAGTTGAGGGGTTTGCCCTAGCCTAGAAATCTAGACGCACCCTAGCGGCAGCCAGGGCTAGTCTAGCAACTCTCCGTTGGCTTGTGAGCTCGAAAAAATTCTTCTATCAGGCCAATCAAATCGTGTATAGAGTTGTTAGGCGGGCTTAACATAATGATTGATGACAGAGTTGCAACGGTTTGGCTTGAATTCCCTGCTACTTGAAGACAAATAAGATGGATGTTGCTGTTGGCGAACAGTGTGACACGAGTTAAGCTTTTATTAAGTTGGCAAAAGTTTGAACTAGCCAACTAGCTCCGCTGGTGGTAAACGCATGAGACTCATAGCGCTGTCCTATTGCGTGCAGAGGGAATTTCACTACGTTTACACGAAGCAGGGTATTTTCCTAAACGAATATCTGGCCATCTACGTTTGCAAATAAAACTGCATTTACATGAGACCGTTTATTTTTAAAATGTGTTTACACGAACCCGTGTACATACATGCTGTCATGAGCACGCCAAACCACAGTGGCAGTCTAACGATAAGCTCAAGCTCACATTAACCAATCAGAACCCTGAAAAGTCGCACATGAGAACATGTAAATGTAAACATTGGTCGCACATTTGGTGTACTTCTGTCGCATACTGTGACGTTGGCTGCCCAAAACTCCGTTTACCACAGTTTAGAACCAAACGCATAAACGGAGTTTAAAAAAACAAAACACTTTGGCCGGAGTTTTTTTGGATAACCGTTTTACGAGGCGAATTCTCCGTTTGCGTCTAAATGAAAGGCTCAAAAGTAGGGAAATGTCTTCGTTTATAAAAAATACACATGCTTGTGTAAACGGGGTCTTTGATAGACAACCGATTATCCCGCCCCTCGGACTGAGCACTGCGAACAGTGAGTGCCCAGACCCTACATTTTAATGTGGGTTTGGCTCGTCAGGCTAGGTTTTCCCCACTTCTTGGCATGAAACTCAGGTCATGTTCCTTGAATTTCCCCTTTGGGGATCAATAAAGTATCTATCTATCTATCAGTGTTGTCAGTTAAATGCATTATTAATGCTGTTAATATAAACCAATTTCAACGGTGTAATTTTTTTTTATCGTGAGATTAACGTTCTTTTTGGTCTAACAAACTTTGTCGTTTTTTCACATGCTGTTGCAACAACAAGTAACATTAGAACAACTACAACACTACACCGGATCTAGCTAGACCGGAAACTAAGCAATACGCATTGACGAATGGAATGGAACGTTGTATGTGCTGCATGTGCATGTACATGCCCCCTTTTAGGGGAAAGATGACTGTTTGGATATAATGGAAACCTATGCTGCATCGAAGTGGGGAGCGAAAAGGGCTTATACTTACTAATTCTTTGCACCATTGCACAAAGTCCTCCACCAGGCTCCTGTACTCCTCCTGCTCGTCCCTGATACACCCCACAATTGCAATATCGTCAGAAAACTTCAGCATTTGGCGTTGTAGAAGAAGTCAGATGTGTACAGGGTGAGCAGGACTGGAGAGAGCACAGTTCCCTGTGGCACTTTGGTGCTGCTGATCACAGTGTCAGAGAGACAGTTCTTCAGTCTGACGAACTGTGGTCGCTCGGTCAGGTAATCTGTAATCCAGGTTACCAGGTGAGCGTCCACACCCATCTGCAAGAGCTTGTCTCCCACTCTGAAGGGTTGGATGGTGTTAAAGGCACTTGAGAAATCAAAGAACATGATTCTCACAGCACTTTTCTCCTTGTCTAGGTGAGAATTTGTCCTGTGTAGAAGATAAGTGATGGCATCGTCCACGCCCACTTTCTCCTGGTATGCAAACTGTAACAGGTCTAGTGCATGGCGTACCTGGGGTCTGAGCATACCTAAGACCAGTTCATACGGCTCATGAGCTACGATTTTTTTACGAAAATACAGAACATTTGTACGCATATTTTCTGACGTCGTACAATGTCGAGAGTGGTACCGTTGGAAAGGCCATAATCAATTTAATAGGGGTAGAACTTGGTCTCTACGACCTTCCTATCAAGAGAAACAAATATGAGAACATTAAATATCGAGAACATTTTAATATATTTAGTTTTTTTGATATTTTTTATCTGAAAAACCAGAGGGTATAAATAGGGCTGCTACAACATGAGAGCCATTCAGACTGCGCCGGAAGTGGAAGTTGAAAATCCCGCTCATGAAACCCGGAAGCGTGATAATCCCCTATTGGAAACTTGGAAGCGTGATTAATCCCCTATTGGAAACCTGGAAGCGTGATAATCCCCTATTGGAAACCCGGAAGCGTGATAATCCCCTGTTGGAATCTTCCCCAAGTATCAAAACGCGTGACCACTTTGAGCGGTAGGATTGCTGCCCGTACTGGAGTCGTGTGTCCTTCCGTGTCTAACAAAGGAGATCGCCGTTATTGCTTTTATCAACGTATTGCGTTTACTTGATTTTCACATCTCAATTTATTCCAATGCATTTATATGTGTGTTAGCTGAATGTATAGTGGGCTTTAGCATCAGTGGGACATTCTAGTTTTATTTACAGCGGAAGGATATTTTGTGAAAGTGCCGGGTCTACCTTCTTTTTTCCTCTGTTGGAAGCCATGATGGAAGTTTGAGAGTTCCGCTGGGAGAGAATTGCGAAAAGAAAACGATTCCCTTGGATGAAGCCATTAAATACTATCCCTCTGAATAATCACCGGTATACTTTATTTAAATCTACGGTGGAGCCTGTCACTTCCCCTGTCAATGGTATGGCCAGCTATCACGACGATTTATACAGACAGTATCTTCAGCTTTAGCGTTTGCAGCCATCTTGAATTTAGTCACGATAAGTCGAGCGACGAGTAAGAATGAACAGGTATGATAAGGGATCAGATTCCAAAAATAATTCCGTGGAAATGCATGGATTCCAGTTGCTGCTACTGGAAGAAACTGGAAATCCATGCATTTCCACTGAATTATTTTTCTTCGTGAAGATACTGTCTGTATAAATCGTCTTGTAAGTAAACTACCAGTGCTTTTTCAAAGTTCTCAATGTCTCGTTTTAAATGTCAGGGCCCTCGGAAGTCTACCAATGAAGTGTGGAGATACATTGAGCCTCGTAAATGGTGTAAAACAGTGATTTATTTGCATGGCTAGCCCCGATGCCGAAGCACCACCATTGAAAAAGCTGTTGATAGCATCGGCTAACTAGCGCCGGATTTTGGAGTGCAGGGGACAAGCCGAGGTGGGCTATGAGACATACGTTCACACTCGGTATCATGTTTCAACACACTTTAGGTCAATATCACACCGGAATTCTCCTTTAATTTGGAAAGTTGAATCCGCATTTTCCTCTGGAGTTAAACGTTTTTTTGTAGGCCGTATACCAAGGCTGTGTATTGATGTTGTGACAAGCTATGTTGTAAGAATGTGAAATGAATAAATATCAGAACAAGAGGTTTTTTGCGCAATAGTCAAAAGATAATGCACCTTTATTGTAGCCTAGTAGAGTTTGCGAGGTGGAAAACGAGAGGAAAGTGTTGACCATTTGACCAAATGACCATTTAAATAGTAGGCTAATATAATGCACTGTTGAGCGTTTTAAATCCGAAATAATAAGGAATGTGAGGAGAAGAAGAGCTGGTGTCTGTTAATGTTTGTGCAAATAGGCTGATTCATGTCCCATTTTGCAACTGAGAGGTCCTTGGCAGGCGCCCCACAGTGAGATGTCCACGCTGTCCCCTCTGCGACGCGTTCACCCCCCAGTTTCAGAATTGAATGCTAAATTGCACAGAGGGACGTGACTGTGGTAAACAAACTATATCCTAATAGAAAACTGATAGCTTTCCTTGCTAAATGGTATAAGTTAGGCCTATTAGACAACATAAATTGTGCTGACGACCCAAATAAAATCTCGCGACCCAGTCTCTGGGAAACACTGCATTATAGTCTCGAGCGGCTGCAGCACATTTGGAGTCTACTTCAGTATGGATCACCCCACCAACACCATACCACTCGTAAGTAAACTGTTCATGACCTTGGAAAAAAGCTAATTTCTAATGTATTTTTTAGTGATGCCATGCTGTGATTTAAGCTATAATGACCTATATTCCACCCTTATTTCATGCATGGCAGGATGGAACCACAACCCATCACCACCTCGTCTCCTCAACACCACTTGTAAGTAAACTGTTCATGACCTGACATGAAATGAAATGATGCATTTATGGGAGGGCGAGGGAAAAGTGGGAGTAGGCTATCACGCAAACACAGGGGAGGAGAAGTGCTAAAAGCGATTGATTAGGTGCTCCACCATATATGAAAACAGTGCACGTCTGTTTTGCAGTGAAAAACTTGCGGGGGGGGAGGAGGAGGAGGACGTTGGCGAAGAGACAAAAGTGCAAAAGGCAAAATAATAGAATTTTAATAATGTGATTAATCGTTATTAACTATAAGAATTCAGCGATTAATTGTGATTACAATTTTTAATCGTTTGACAGCTCTACTAATCTACTAGCTAAAAATGCCAATCAGCTAGCTAAAAATGCTAACAATGCTATTTTTCTAATGAATTTGTTTTCTGTTTTCAGTCATGACTCCAACAAGCTGCGTGACAGAGTGCCCAGTGTGTGGCCGTGTCTACGCGGCCATCTTACCACCTGACCACTGGGCACTCTGTGTTAAACAACATAGAGACCCCCTGTCCGTAGGGAGCCTTGTCCAGCCAATTCCACGGCTGGACAAGCAAGTCGAGGGGCACAGAGAGCTCACCAGTGTGAAGTGGTCGGACCTGTTGAAGGCGCCTGCTGGCGGAGCTGAGGGCCTCCAACCCAGCTGTGCCAATGGCCACAAGTCTCGGCACCCCAACAGGAGGCACCGGGGGAGGAGGATGACGTTGATGATGAGAACTTGACTCTTCGCCAAGAGGTCCGGAGCCTCCGGGCCAAAGTGGCGACGTGAGTACATTTTAGTTTTTATATGTTATTTCAATGGAGTTCTGGCCTGATGGGAAATTTTGACACCTATATAAGCTCATATTGAATCAGGGAGAGTCCATTGAAGACAACATGGCGACAGGACAAGGTAAGTGCTCTCAACATTGTTTCATCATGCATAATTCATTGATTTTGTTGTTCTTGAGGTGTCTTTTTGCACTTTTGAAGGTAAAGCATAGTTTATTGCAAGTTTTTTTTTTCTGTTTTCACACACAGATAACAATGATATGATCGTGGGGGAGGGCGACCACACAATGTGTTGCGTGCAGATTGCTGTCCTTCAGCTACGTTTGGAGGCAACGACAATCACGTGAGTACATTTTATATTCATGATTTACATTCAATTAGCAAAGAATTTGCCTGCTCTACATGAAGTCTCACAAGATAACTTGTTTTATGATGCTTCAGATGAAGAAAAGCGCGTCAGGCTTTGCGTGAGTGCGCCACCGCAGTGGAGGAAATCATCCAAGCCATAGAAAGGGACCATGTCGCTTCCATGGAGGAGGCTTCTGTAGCTGTATGTGCATTTATTTACTTATTTATTTCATTTAATGTTATCTTATTTTATTATTCTTTAGCTAATGCACTATGTCCAGCACTTTGGTCACTGTGCTCTAAAAAAAACTTTACTTACTTAATTACTTCTTCTCAGGTGGTCCCTGACAGCAGCCCTGCTCAAGTTTTTCTCCAAGTTTGACTGTTTTAATGTTTCATCATGCATAATTAGTTGATTTTGTTCTTCTTGGGGTATCTTTTTGCACTTTTCACACAGATCTTAACCACAAATGCAGACTCCGTCTGGACATTATGAAGTTGAGGCTGGAGGCCATGGCAGACCAGTGAGTATATTTTCCATTTAATATTCATGATTTATATTCAATTAGCAAAGAATGTGCCTGCTTTATATGAAAAGTCTCACAAGATAACTTGTTTTATGATGTTTCAGATTGCAAACAGTGCAGAACAGTCTGCAATCCACCACTCGGTCAGTTTCAGCCATTTACCTGGAAATGGAGGGGGACCAGGAAAGAAGGCGGAACATGAGGCTCTGCACGTCCTCCCCGCCAGCAAAGGCCCTTGCAGCTGACGACGATTGCCCCTGAGCCCGAGGTGCCAGCGGGAGACAGGCAGTGCCTGCCTGGTTTTTTGTTGTTTTTTTGTTGTTGTTTTTTAAGTTAATGTTTTAATAAAATTTCAATCTTCACAGCAGATGCAGAGTCCGACTGGCCATCATGCAGATGAGGCTGGAGGACCAGTGAGTAAATTTTCCATTTTATATTCATGATTTATATTCAATTAGCAAAGAATGTGCCTGCTCTATATGAAGCTCACAAGATAACTTGTTTTATAGCTTCAGACTAAGAAAAGGCCGTTACAGCACTGAGCCAGGTCCTGCTGCAGCGGAGAGCAGTTGGTCCCGAGAGCAGTGAGGACCCCAGTGAGAGCGACGACTTCCGCTGAGCCCATGGGGCCGATGTGAGAAGCAGCACCTGGCTTTTTGTTGTTGTTTATGTTCAATAAACATGATCAAAGTATTTACAGTGTGAAATCATTGCCCGTAATTAGCTTTAAAGCCCAAAGGCACACTTATGTTTGGACGAGCATGAGTTCCGACTAGAATAACGGAGCGTGACGAATAAGCCGGATCGCACTCTATACATCCAATCTTCCTGAGATTCAGAAGAATCACAGCAGCTAACCGCAGACTGCGGCCAGCTAGAGCAACCAGCCTTTTTAAAAGCCTCCTTTCCTTCTTCTCTCTTCCTTTTACGTTTACTACATCCACTTTTACGTTTACTACATCCACTTTTACGTTTACTACATCCACTTTTACGTTTACTACATCCACTTCTTCATTTTGACTAATGGACTTATGGTTACCCAATAATCATTTTATTTAGGTGCTGCAAGGCACCGTAGTAGAGAAAGTGTCAGGCAGTTACGATATTTGTTAACCAATACTGTAAATCACATAACTTTGTTGAAATGTAAAAAAACAAAAAAACAATCTACAAGGCTATGGGTGGGCCCCTGCCCAGAAAACCCATTGGTTAATCCGGCCCTGACCTCACCGTGGGTAATGGGTAATTTGCGCGCCTGCTGCCTTCCTTGGATGTGGTAGCCGTTTCTCAGGCTCCCTCTCCAGAATCGAACCCTGATTCCCCGTTACCCGTGGTCACCATAGTAGGCGCCGAAAGTACCATAGAAAGTTGATAGGGTAGACATTCGAAAGACATGGCACGAGGCCCCCGGATGGGTTTATGGATCTGATAAATGCACGCATCCACAGCCACCCGAGAAGGGGGCCAGTCAGTGCTCGTTTGCACGTATTAGCTCTGGAATGGCCAGTTGTCCAAGTACGGGTGGGAGCGATCAAGGGAACCATAACTGATTTAATGAGCCATTCGCAGTTTCACTGTAATGATACTGTTTGTAAACTCAGGGCATTGCTGTAAAAGAGCTTAATGCTCAGTCAATTTCCTGATCCTGGAAGGCGCTAGAATGGGAGCGTACCTATGTTCCCCGGGTCCTATGTTCCCCGCTATTTGTATGGGACCGGGGAACATAGGACCCTTTTTGTAGAAAAGGGTCCTATGTTCCCCGCCTTGTATCTGACCACGGAAATTGCATGGGATATGCTTGCGAGTGCACATTTCGTGCACAAACGGTAGCAAAGTGTATTTTTCTGTCAATGTTGCTTGCCGTAGCACACCAGGTAGACCTACACATACGCGCACGGTGCAATATTGACACAAGCCAGAAGGGCGATTTTGATAACTTCCACGTTGAGTATAGCGGAGTAAAAAAAAATAGATGAACATTTTTTATAACATAGGCCTACAATGGTTTTACTTGTGTAGTGCTTCTTTACTGAATATAACGAGTTCAAAGTTAACATTCTAGGTAACTTCGCATTGTCCACTTCAGCACTAAATTAAGGACAGCAACACACACGAGCTGCACCTCTCACAGAAGAAACGCGCTACAACTACATACCTTTTTAAGTTGATATTTAATTGGTTTGTTTTGTTCATTTTTCCGCTCGCTGGACTGCGCGTTGCTCCGAAGCCCCTTTGGTCTGACTCGTCAATAATCCAAAAATGTCCCTTTGGGTCTACAGCCCAGTATAGTTTGATATCTCTTTGTTCCATTAAAATTAATCCCATTCTTCCGACAGCTCAACCAAAGGCTATTTTAGATCACCTCATTCACCTCTTGTACAGTAAGAATCAACAATGACATGCCAAGTGCAAAGACAATGACAAGCTTGGGACTGAAGCCATGCAGACTCGGCTAGATTTAAAACACAGCAGGCCGTTGCAGCAAGACAGTGAGCCAATCCTAATATCATAGGAAAACAGGTGGGGCTGTGTCATTAGGCTGATTGCCACTGACACCAGCTACTGTTACATACAAGACTTAAGTGTCTCAATTAAATAAATTAAACGTGACTATATCGCACTGGGCTCCGCACTGCGCCTCTGTGCAAAGAACTTCAGTTCGCGGCGCCCCCTCTTCCTTCCCTTCCCCCTTCCCTCATCACAAACAAAGTGTTTTCCACCAAAAGCTGTCACCGCACGTCTGTTGTGTAACTGTGTTGACTGAAGGGATTGTGTGTTTCTGGTTAAATAAAACGGATATATGTGAGTGTGTGTATATGTGAATATTTTCCTTATTTATTGATGTCATAAGCATGCTTTATAGGTAGGCTAAGTTAAGTAGCCTAGCATTATTAACTTACACTCGTCTCTCTTAGCATCTGTTGAACCTTCTTTTCATCTTCTGAAATTATCGATGCGCATTAAACCGCATATAAGTCATCTGCGCCGCATGTTTTCGCTACATCCAAAACCACATGATCAAAATACACCAATCTCTAACATTTGCGCCAAATTGTAACACATTTTGCCCGTTTGCCATGGGACAGCCTACACATTTTCATTTGCCTTAGTTCATTCATTGCAAGTGAGAAAATGGCAAGATTGATAGTGGGGGATCGAGCTGGTATGGTGTTGGTCAATGACGGCTTCCGATACCACAAACACCGGACTAACCAGGATAACATAAGATGGAGATGCTGGAAGGTTGGATGCAGAGCAGTGCTGCGGACCAACATCTTCGATACCGACGAAGAGGATCCGCACATCGTGGTGCACCATGTTGGTGTGCATGTGCACCCTTCTGATGACGAGATGGTGGAGCGGGCAGATTTCCGACGGATAGTGACGGATGAGATACGGAGGGAGCCTACTGTCCCCATCCGACGGATTTACAATGCCCAGAGGGTGCAACAGCCGCGGCAACATATATTGCATGGAGGCGCACCAGGGTTCCTCTCAGTGAGGTCCGTGATGGGCAGGGCAAGGGCTTCCGTGATGCCTCCCATCCCAGCTGCCATTGAAGACGTCAGAATAGGGGGTCAATGGGCTGAGACATGGGGCAGGGACCAGTTCCTCCTCCTTCAAGACAACGACTGGGGCATCGCAGTTTTTGCAACAGAGGCCAACCTCCGGAGGCTACGATCCATCGATACACTGTACATGGATGCCACATTCAAGTCTTGCCAACGCCCATACACACAGATATTCACCGTGCTGGGGGATGTCCATGGGTTCGTCGTTCCACTAGTTCATGTCCTCATGGGGCAGCGCACGATTGGGCACTATAGACGCGCTTTGGGCAGCGTCAAAGATGCAGTCAGGGCAACATCTGGCCACACCTAGAGACCGAAGAAAGTCATCTGCGACTTTGAGCAGGCGCTGGTGGCTACCGTGGAAACGGAACTTCCGAGGGCTCGCGTATGTGGATGCTATTTCCACTTCAGCCAAGCCTTGTGGAGGAGGGTCCAAAGCCTTGGCCTGGCTACAGCCTTCCGGAATGATGAGAGGTTGAGGGAGGTGGTCCAGAAGGTCATGGCGCTTGGCCACCTGCCACTACCGCTGGTGAGAAATAACTTCGAGCTCCTGGCTCAACACCGGCGCACCAGGCGTGCGCAACGGGACCACCCGGAGCTGCAGGATTTCTTCCAGTCCGTCCGGAATACATACATCCACCGTGCAGCATTCCCTCCTGCCATGTGGAATGTGTTCCGGCGGAACATGGAGCAGAGGACCAATAACCACGTGGAGTGTAAGTTATTGAAGTCAAGATAATGATAAATACATTTTATTGGATGTTCTTACCGGAGAAAATGTGTAGGCCTATAAAACTACATGATAACGGAATATATGCAAATAAAATAGACGGGCAAAGGCCTTTCTTTCTTTCTTTCTTGAATTTAACCTGTATTTGATCAAAAACGGGCGAGGGCTACAGCTGAAAGCGTCTTACAACATAGTGAACTAAAACTGTCAACATTCATATAGGCTATAGGCCTACATAAAATAAAAATGTGCATGTTTCGTTATTAATAGGCTATTTAGCCAACAGTAATGTGGCCTGAAATGAATAATAATAGCCTACTTTTGATGTGTAATCTTAAAACAATGGAACTATTACCATTTTCGCGAAAGGTTTAAAATGTATTTTATTCTATAGCTTATCATCGCACCCTGAACGATGCCCTCAAGTCCGCCACCCATCGCTCTGGACGTTCCTTCGACATCTGAAGGACCAGCAGCAGCTTGCTGAGGAGAAGCTGGAGCAGGCAGATCGTGGAGATGCTCCTCCAACAAGGAGGCGCAAGTGGAGGGAGTTGGAGGCCCGCCTCCAGAGGCTGAAGCGCCAATACACGGCGGGTCATAGAGACCTGCAGTCGTACTGGAAGGCTGTCAGCCGCACCAACTTGTTTTAGCCCAATGTGCGTTTGTGAGGACGCTTCTGTTAGGACGTCCTGACTGAGAGTTGTTAGAGTTTCTTGTTAGAGCTGCACCGTTAGATTCATTAGGCCTGTAGGCCTATTATTATTAGGCCTGTTATTATTATTGACTCTTCAGTCACGTTGACTGCAAACATACAATTGTCATTAGGCTGATTTATTAGGCCTGTTATTATTATTGACTGTTTAGTCACGTTGACTGCAAACATACAATTGTCATTAGGCTGCCTGTTATTATTATTGACTCTTCAGTCACGTTGACTGCAAACATACAACTGTTATTAGGCTGATTGCCACTGTCTTTTCAAGCAGCTACTGTTACAATTAAATAAAAAATTAAACGTGACTATATCACACTGGGCTCCGCACTGCGCCTCTGTGCAAAGAACTTCAGTTCGCGGCGCCCCCTCTCCTTCCCTCATCACAAACAAAGTGTGGGCACGGAGCAACAACAACCCGCGCCTTGCCGTGCGGCTGCAGTCTACTTGGAAGCAGCGGGGAACATAGGACCCTTTTTTCAAAAAAGGGTCCTATGTTCCCCGGGGAACATAGGGATGACCCCGCTAGAATTAGGCATGGGTTAAGGTTAGGTGCCTTTGAGTCGACGGTGGCAGCACTGCCTGAAAGACAACGTTGGGGGCTTAAAACACCATCCAGCCTGACCACTGTTGCACACACAACAATATGACTAGTACGTACATCAGTCACCATAGACATTGAGGGGGACGTGTCCCCCCCAATATTCAAATATGATCAAAATGTCCCCCCCAATATATGGACATAGAAAAATAAAGAAAGAATAAAGCGCTATACTAGGCCTACAGGAAACCAACACGTATCTGAATTGTAATCAAACGTAAATAACGCACAAATTAGTGACCTATGGTTCCAGAGTAGCCTACACCCCTGAGTGGTTTGTCCTGGTGATTTTCCGTTTTTCGTTAGTGGCGTGCGCTATCAAAAGCTTCCATTTACTGCACCCTACTGTGGTGAGGTAGGGCTGTCAACAATATCGCAAAAGCTACCGGTACAATTTTCACAAAACTTCTTGGAAAGGTGTAGCACAGGCTAAGGAAATCCCATACATGTTTGAAGCCGATCAGACTGAAAGGGAACATTTTCCATATTGTAGCCTATTCTCGCAATGATAGCGAAAGTGAAACGTTTTATTTTATCTGATGAATTTGTGCAAGCCTGTGTCATTTCTTTCACGTCTTTCAACATAAATAATGCATTCATATGCTAGTAGTAATGCCAGAAATTACTGTGTATAGGCCTCTTAGAAATGATTTTTGCATCTTGCATATTATTTAGATGCGCACTCAATCGCGCATCCATGCAGGCAAAACGTGATCAAATGTGGCGACGTTTACAATACAATACTACAGTTAATGTGAATCGCGGACAATAACCAAAGAAAGGAATTTGCACCTCCATTCACCAATTAAAGGCTGTAGTAGGCCTAGTGTTTCTACATGTTGGCACAAAACGTCATTTCTGTCAGAAGCCAGTCTATGCATACAGGGGTAACATGAGGTGAGTCAGACAGAAGAGGGGCTTGTCTTAGTAGCCTATTCCTGAATCCTGTCCCTTTCAAACTACGTTAAAATTGTGTAATTAGCCGCCAGCATAATAAAATCTAAATTAAAAGACAAAATCTTATTATGCTCCAAACCTATGAGTCTAAGCCTTAGTTTAAAAAAATCTTCAGGTGTAAGTAATAAGTCAAAGAACCACATTCTATGTTATATAGAGGTTATCATAAGATACTCAGGATGGACCAGTGAAGTTGCTTCTTCTCCACCCTTCTCTTTTCACAAAACTCACGGGGGGGGGGGGCATCTGTGTCCGTCAAAAGTTTGGACATTGGTCCCCCCCAATGTTGACATCATGACTACGGCCTTGACGTACATGCACTAGCGTGCCATGTGAACTGATTCCCTCCAAGTGAATACAGTGGATATGACTGCATAACAGTTGTGCTAATTCAGCCAGTGCACACACCTCTGTTGAGTTCCGGTGTTCCGGTGAAGTCCACACAAGTCGACTGTCGAAATCATACAGTCCGATATTACAAAACTTTTTTTCCACCAAAAACGATTGTCACGAATTGCCGTGGTTGTGTCCATAGTAATGACTATGTAGCAACATAGATAGCACTAGCCTGACACCACTCTGATGTAGCCGCTATGTAGCAACATAGATAGCACTAGCCTGACACCACTCTGATGTAGCTGACAGTAGTGGTGGGTCGGTCGCGAACGAATCAGTTCGTTCAAACAGGTCTGTAAAATGAATGACCTGAACTGGTTCGCCTTTCCAGTTCTTGTTCGTTCGTCGCTGAATCACACTGACCTAGTGCTATGGCACAGCTTCCTAGGACGAGAGCCAAACCAATCGTATGCTGTTGTCTGTATCGTTTCTACAACGTTCTCATCAATTTAGCCAATGAGGGGCATGAAAGCATAGCAACCGTTTTCATGAAAAAAACCCAAATGGGCTAGTGAGACTAGTGGGAGAGCATACAATAAAAAATTATGATAATGGTTTACATTAAAGATTCCATTTTACATTTCAATATTGGCATTTACATTTAAATATCTGTCTAATGGTAAATGCATGCTGTCTTTGTATTTTCTGTGTCATGCCAGGTTAATGTCTCTTCAATCTGTCTTGTTTGTTCGTTCGTCCCCCACCAGGTGTTTCACTTCGGTCTGTCGTTCTCGTTCAGTCAGTCACTCGTTCTTGGCTAGAAGCAGAGTGGCTAGAGTGATTATGGCTCTGTAGCCTAGGCAAAATGGGGACTTGAAACCTTTTCATCAATATAATCTTTCTGCCAAGCCTTTAGTTCAGGGGTGTCAAACATACGGCCTGCGGGCCGGATGCGGCCCACTAGATGGTTTAATCCAGCCCAGACTTGTAGAGAATACATTTCTGACGATGTCAAAAAAAAAAAAAATCTCTAGCCCATTCCTGCGAGGAATTATGAATTTTCAAAGAAATAACCGAAATGCTCAATTCAGCCACTAGGCACAGCCAAAAAACAAAAAAAGAAGTTCGGAGTTGACTGGTCCTGTGCTGTCAGATTGGCTACATTGTCGGGAGAAAAGCAGGCGTTGCGACAAAATTCAGAGACAAAGTGCAGCCTGCAAACGGAGGACAAGATGTTTGGACATTTCATTGTATTTTGCACCAGGAAGTGTTGTGTTGTAAAACACTAAACTTGGATCATGTTAAAGTGTGGTTGTGCAAACTGTAAATTTAATCAGGTCGCGAGGTCTGACTCACCGTCAGTTTGACTGTTTTCTTAGCTGTAGTACGGTGGTTAAGCCGAGGTGCCGTACTCAAGCGTTTCTTTGAACTACGAGAGGAAATTGGACAGTTCTTGGAGAAAAAAGGCAGACCAGTAGCAATTTAAATGCCCGGAATGGGTGCAGGATCTGGCCTTTATGGTGGATAGCCTATTACACAGCACCGCCACCTAGCCTACAAAATTATTTGATCTGATGTAACCTAATCGTATCAGTTGATCGTATTGCTCATACACTGCTAACTTATGTTTGTTAAATTCATTTTATTTTTCATACATTTGCACATTTACATTTTTAAGGCAGGATGTTAACTTTCTTCGTAGCTCCCACTTGAGTTTAGTGTGGTGAGTTGGTTCAGGTGGTCAGATGTAAAAATGTAGGCCTATCCACTCAACTATAAAAATAAACCAGTTGTTTATGAGAGTGAAATGCATTTTATTTCAATTTCATTGGCCTCTCTGAATAAATGTGTAATAATCTAATATATCCCTTGTCATTATGTAGGCTACAAATGTAGGCTGAAGGGTAAAGCATAGCCTACTGAAAAAAAGTTGGAGATTGTCAAAGGATGTTTTGCAATTATTTCACTGGTCCGGCCCACTTGAGATCAGATGGGCTGTATGTGGCCCCTGAACCCAAATGAGTTTGACACCCCTGCTTTAGTTTAAACATGTTTGTCGGCATAGGCCTACTGGGTCTTTGTTCCTTTATGAATGAACACATTTTAAAAAGAGAAATTAGTTAGGAGGGCTTTAATTGACAAAATAAGTTCTAAGCCAAAGTAAGGTCAACTGATCAGAACTCAAGTCAAAATATAACAGAAGTGAACTCAAAGACCGACTCTCCCAAAATGACACACTGAGGGGACATTTACATGGTGGATCTTACCAATTAAACTGACATGGGGAGACAAAAACTACGTACATACAATTCACAAGAGGACAAATACAAGGACAACAGCTAGCTAAACATAGCACAATAATACGAAAATAACATTTCTTAAGTAAGGATAAACACAGTATCCAAACTCATAAAGTTAATAATTAATGAAAATAACAAATTATTCTCCCCCCCTGACGCATGTGTAATGGTGGTGCCTTCCGGGAGACATTTAACTGGTATCCAACAGTATCCAAACTCATAAAGTTAATAATTAATGAAAATAACAAATTATTCTCCCCCCCTGACGCATGTGTAATGGTGGTGCCTTCCGGGAGACATTTAACTGGTATTTTTCCGCCACGAAATCCTTTACCCCGGAAGGAAACCACCACTTACGCCAGAAGCTGGGGTTCAGGCCACTCGCCGCACTGGTAACTAACAAACTCAAATTTCAAACAAATGTAAGTAACGTAACAAGCACAAAGATGCAAACTGCGTGCACTCAACTGTAACTAATATGTGAAACGTAACAAACATGCAAAAATCTTAGTTACAAGTGTTTAAACTGTAGTGTAGGTATGACGTTATTGTTAACTGAATGGAACGAACTAAGATGTAATGATCAATGGTAATTAGCTTTAAGTGTGCATAAACAAAACTCAAATATGTATTAATTGTGTGGGTATGTGGAGAGCGTAAGCCACCAGCATTTCAATGTGCGGCTGCAGAGCCGGCCGGCAGGAACTCAAGTGGTCTTCCAAGAAATATACACTTGCAAACAATGCCACAATGCAAACGCCATTTTCAATCACCCGCCTGGCTCTGGAGTGGTGGGAATGGTAGACCTGTTTGTCACTTGTCTCATTTTTATCATTCTCAGACTCTTCTGCCTTTTTTGGCTGCTGGCTTTACTGGCGTAGCTTTCACAGGAGCCTTCTTGGGTGGTGGTGCTTCTTCTTCTTCTTCTTCTGAATCGTCGTTGTCGTCATTATCGCCAGAGAGGGTGGGGTGGAGGGGGTGACGTTGGAGATATCGATATTGTGTGAGAAGGTCTGGGTGTGGCAGGTGAGGGAGTTTGGGCTAATGATGGGGATTTCTGATTTCTTGCAGTTGAGTTGGAGAAAGTTTTCATGCATCCATGATTTTATGTCGGTAAGACTTCTCTTTTTATCATTGTCAGACTCTTCTGCTTTTTTGGCTGCTGGCTTTACTGGCGTAGCTTTCACAGAAGCCTTCTTGGGTGGTGGTGCTTCTTCTTCTTCTTCTTCTGAATCGTCGTCGTCGTCATTATCGCCAGAGAGGGTGGGGTGGAGGGGGTGATGTTGGAGATATCGATATTTTCATGCATCCATGATTTGATGTCGGTAAGACTTTTTGCCACTCAGACTCTTCTGCTTTTTTGGCTGCTGGCTTCACTGGTGTAGATTTGATGTCGGTAAGACTTCTGTTTTTACCACTCGGACTCTTCTGCTTTTTTGGCTGCTGGCTTCACTGGCTTTAGCAGGAGCCTTCTTGGGTGGTGGTGCTTCATCATCGTCGTCATCCGATTCTTCTGCTCTAGCGGGACCTGTGGGCTTGGCAGGTGTAGCTTTTAGCTGGGGTTGCCTTTTTAGTGGGTCGGGCTTCTTCCTCAGAATCATCATCATCGTCTTCATCAGACTCCTGATTTTGGTACTTTAGTAAATATTTTGGCTGCTTTCTTAGGAGGCACCTCTTCCTCTCACTCTTTCAATAACTTCAACAGCCCTCAAACTGTGTGTCCAAACAGAAGTTATAAAGCCTAATGACTCCTGTACCTCTTCACACACAGCAAACAAGGCAAAGGGAATCCCTTCATCCCAGTCAAAATTTTAGACAATGCGTCTGAAGCATTAATTGCCTTGTGACTGCGGATGATAATAACTAAAGGTGAATATATTTTCCCAAGCATTAATAGCTTACTTCTGGCAATTGGTTACACAGTCTTTGCTAATTAATAAACAAAGTTGTCATGTTGATTTGTAGACCTACAATATAACCCATCTCTAAAATAGGCACTGCATTCTGAGTTTTTAATTCTGCCTTAAAATACCTTATGGCTTATTTTTATACTTAGATCTGTATTTATGTCTGAAAATGAACCCTGCAGGAGCAGCCTCTGAAAGTGAATTATTTGTGCGAGTAGCATATTTTAACGTGCCGTTTTGATTGTCATTACGCGATCACGTTCATTTTGAGAGCACTGATAGGCTATACAGTAGTGTGTTTACATTTTGAGAGCACTGATAGGCTATACAGTAGTGTGGTTACATTTCCAGGTAATTTGCGTCCCATTTGACATCACGTCTCAGCACCCCTCATTGTTTTGGGTTGAGGCCACCTGAAATATCACAGGCACACTTTTATGATCATTTCTGGCTACGCCCCTGCTACCAAGTCGTGATTTGGAAGTCGTAACTTACGGGAAGCGAAATTTAGTACTCAGGTCCCGTGTACGTGATACGAACCATCCTGTCTTCTCTTGTCTTCATCTTATCCTCCGTTATGTCAGTTGAAGCTCCGTAGGCTATATGCACATGTACCGGTCACTCCTTCACGTGTACAGCATGTCTTCCGTCAACATTACTAATGCTAATGTGAGTATTCACGTATCAACTGTAGTTTCACTCTTTCTCATCAATCAACTTCCCGTGACACGCGAGATTTCATGATGGCGGCGCCCGGAAAAATTTGTGAAGGTACTGTCTGTATAAATCGTCTTGTAAATAAACTACCAGTGCTTTTTCAAAGTTCTCAATGTCACATTTTAAATGTCAGGGCCCTCGGAAGTCTACCAATGAAGTGTGGAGCTACTTTGAGCTTTGTAAACAATGTAAAATAATGATTTCTTCGCATGGCTAGCCCGATGCCCGAGGCACTCCCATTGCAAGCCTGTTGGTAGCATCGGAATGCAGGGGACAAGCCGAGATGGGCTATGAGACAAAACTCATATCATGTTTTATATCACACTTGGTATCATGTTTCAACACACTTTAGGTCAATATCACACCAAACTCCTGTTATCCTTGGGGTCAATTTGATCCCAAGCAACGTTTAACATCATAAAATATATGGTTCACTTTTTTTTTTTTGCTTCATGTTTCATGACTTTTCCTCATTTGAAGGGTACAACAGAGTTAGCATGAAATTTGTACAATAATATGTTTTCAATGTCCTGTACAAATATTTTGTACATTGATGTTCCTTGGGGTCAGTTTGACCCCAGCTGTATGAAACATAAGATACATGAATATTTGACACATTATGGATATTATTATTTGAATAGTATGAGAACATATAGTTATTATCATTATTACATACACAAGTACTTATTACATATAAGTCATTTTGGCAGGACTGTATAAGTCAAAAGGGGAAGCAACAGCAAGCCTTTGGGCTGCTGACACTGGATGGGCAATATTGCCAGCCAGGGTTCCAAGGTTCATGAAGGGGTGTGGGGGGGTGGGATTGTTTTGTAGGGCTTTTGATGGTGGTTATTACACTCTTGTTAAGTACCTGTCACAAAAAAACTGGGTAAAAATATGAATTATAATAATTTTCTGAGGGTTTATTTAGCTGGGGTCAAATTGACCCCAAGGATAAAGAGTGTCGGTAAGATTTAAGGATAACACAAGGGTTAAATGGGAAATCCGGCCGGTTTTACGTGGAGTACCGAGTGGTTAGTGGTGTTCAACTCACCGAGTGGTTAGTGGTGTTCGTTGATTATTAAAAACAAATATATCGGCACAATGTATGATTTCCAGCTGTGTTATTTGCTATTGTGGAACTATTTTTTCAGATACCTCACAACCGCGTATAAACTTCCGGTCAATATTTGAGCCTGAAGCATAGACAGTAAAAGAAGGTCTTGCGGAAAGACTACAACCAAATGTAAACAGGCCCGTTGCCGGTGGCGCAGTAATATCAATGTGCAATGAGTCTTCCAACAGAAATCAATGGGATTGTACAAAATGGCAAATAAAACACGACAGAAACCATATTTCGCTACGCTACTTTTTTTGGAACATCAACGAACACCACTAACCAACATAACCAACCTCATAACAACAGACTTATAACAACAAACTACAGGGCTGCCAACTTTTCAAAAAACCTTGGAGTGAGATTTGGTGGGGCCAACCAAAATTTTGCTGCGTAAATTTTTGTTTGGCTCATTCAGCATTATACCGTACAGTAAAAAAAACGTACATCAGTGTTTCTCAGGTGTAGGGACCAGGCATGGACGGATTATGAGCTTTCGGGCCCCTGGGCCCAGATGTATTAAGGGCTACCCACTAATTGTCGCATATGTGGAAGGGGGGTTTGGGGGTACTCCCCCAGAATTTTTTTAATTTGTTTAATGTGATTTCCTGTATTCTGGTGCATTTTGGGGATGGGCAATACTAAATTCAATCAGATTCATAGCCTACATCCTGATGTGTTGATATTGAGGCAATGATTCCATGCAAAGGCTTGGGCTTCAGGGCCCCCTGACACCTTGGGCCCCTGGGTCTGGGCCCGGAAGGCCCGTGCAGTAATCCATCCCTGGGACCAGGGTCCCAGAGTTAAATTAACATTGCTATCTAAGGGATCTAGCCTACTACTAGGACCATGGGCGTCGGAGGCATTGTGAAAGTGGGTGGGACATTTCAGAGGGGGGGGGTATGGGGGTCCTCCACCAGAATTTTTTTTTCATGGAACGTAATAGTGATCATCAAATACCTCCCCAGATTTCAGTGCCCATCAGTCCCAACATTTAACAATATAATCAAACAGTCCAAAAGTAAATTAAATATCAAACTAAACCGAAAATGTCATGCTTTTGAAGGCCTACCAGTATGCCGCTCCAAGAAACGCATGTCTTAAAATAAAACTCGCATAAGAAATAAAGGGCTGTCTCGAATACAATCCTGTCCCTAAAGGCCTGTACTTTGTCTTAAGACCCCGGCCATAATTTGAGGATTTACAGTATCTAAGTAGACAAACTGGCTTCAGATATCCAACAGAGTGAATAGAGATTGTGCAGTCTTAGCTGTGGTTAGTGACGTGATGCTTTTAAATGCATCAATCAGGTGCACTTTCAAAATAAATTCAGAGGTCAGACTTGCTTGTTTTTATGGAAATATTTGTGCTGTAGCCTAAGCTATTTTGCACTTCAGAATTATAACCATGCACACACAGGTGCAATAAGTTCACAACCACAAAAACATATGCTACATTTCACAGTTCAGAAATGTTCAAAAATGTGTGTACATTTCAGCACTCCATGAAATTATGCAGAAGTGGTCACCTGTGTTATTCAGCTAGTTTATTTAAGATAATATATTGGTCATTGTAATGGCCATAGCCTATAGCCTACATGCTATTCCTTTTTCAGGATGTACCCATATCTGCATGATGTGAATGTTTGCATATGGCTTATGTCAGGCTTTATATCAATATTTGTGTCTCGTTATTTGATTTTCTTCATATTTTTGTATTAATGTCACTAGGAAGCATGCCAATATAAATATATTCATTTATCTGTAATGGGATTGGCTGGAACCTGACAATATAAGAACCATGATAGTGGGATAATCTATGGCTTAGCAATTTACAAAAATGTATGTAGGCCTACTGACAAATAGTTTACATAAGAATGCATTATAATTTCGCCCCAATGAGGCTATAGAAATGTGTTGCAATTTCAAAACCGGATTACTCAGGAACCACTTATTGCACAGAGGCATGCTTTATATCCTCGTATTCGGTAGGTTTGCTGTTTATTGTGAAATAGGGTTTTCCACGTGTTGTGTGAAGGGTTAGTGAAATATTAAACCGAGAGTAATGGGTAAATGCAAATATGATTAGCCGAAATTGCACGTCGGTTCAATGTTAATTCTCTCGCGAACCATTTATCACAGCAACTTGGCGCTAATATCATTGGAAAGCTTAGATTCTGCTCGTTCACATGTGATGTGTGATATCATATGTATAGGTTTAGTTTAGTTGAACCTCATCTGCCAGGTATTTGACCTACCAGGTTGACACTTCAGCGTGAAAAATACTCAATAATACTCAAAGCATACCTGAACCCGGGGAAATGCGGGGGGGGGGGGGGATGCGCCTGGGATGGCTTCTGAAGTAGCATCGCAAAATGAGAGAAAATTTTGAAAATTTCACAGACAGGGGGTGCTCTTGAACCCTCTCACCGTCTCTGAAAGCATAATAGTGGCTCAACAGGTAGATCTATAGTAAGGCTAAACTCATTTTTTCAGGCATCTGACCGACCGGGTTGACACTTCAGCGTGAGAAATCGGGGGTGTGGCGTGTGAAACTAATCAAATGCGTGTGTCTCACGGCCAATGCGTGATAGTTGGCACCTATGAGACTAATAAAATTGAATCAAATGGAATCACATGTGGAAAGCAATGTGCGTAGCACTTTTCTCTCTGAAGTTGACGGTGATGTGTGCTTTATACCGTCTCCATGGTGACATGTGTTTGTACACCTGCCCTCCTCCTGTGCGCTCTACATCTGCATCCTGATACCCTCTGTGTGTGTGTGTGTGTCTCCATGTGCGTGTGTGTGTGTGTCTGTGTATACTGTGTGTGTTTGTCTGTGTGTGTGTGTACAGCTGTGAGCCTGAGCAGCAGGTGCAGGGAATAAAATAATCAGGAAGCTGCTCCATGCTAAACGCAACTGACAGCTCCACCCAGCTAACACAGCACGGCTGTCTACTCCGCTTGATGTATGATGAACACACACACACACACACACACACATGCGTGCGCTACTGGGAAGAAAAAAAGCTCCCAGCTCCACCTGTCAAGCTGACACAAAGCCTGTCACTCACAATGCTAACCTGTTAGCGTCTCTGTTCTATTTGAGAGTGTGTGTGTGTGTTTAAGAGCAAGAACTCTGCCAATCCCAATAATAATAATAATAATAATAAAACAACCCTGTGTACACGCCTGCTTATGAGGGGTTTGGAGTCTGCACTTATTTGCTGCTTTAAAGAGGGGTTTGCATGTGTGTTTGTCTATTAACGAGTTAACACTTCATCAATCCCAGTACGCATGTGTGTGTGTGAGAGAGAGATGTGTGTGTGTGTGAGAGAGAGAGTGTAAGAGTTTATTGTATATATGCCAGTAACGTGGGCTGCTGTTGGAAGAGATGAGTGTGACTATTTCTGTAGCTGGCTTGAAAGGTGTGAGTGTGTGGGTTTAAAGCTCTGCGTGGGGGGAGAGAGCTTGTGTGTGTGAGAGAGAGTTAAAGATGAGTATGCGTGAGCTTGCTTGCGTGTGTGTGTGTAAAGATGAGTATGCGTGACCTTGTGTGTGTGTGTGTGTGTATGTATGTGTGAGGGTTAAAGATGAGTGTGTGTGTGTGTGTGTGTGTAAAGGGGTGTGTAGGAGGTAAGTTCACAGGAGGCTGATACATAATTCATACTCTCTTTAGAGCAAACGGATTCACTCACAAACACGAAACACACACACACACATTGCCTGTTCACACACACACATATCGTGTTATAAGTGTGTGTTGTGTCATGAGTGTTGTTCTATACGTGTGTGTGTTGTGTCATGAGTGTGTGTTCTATACGTGTGTGTGTTGTTCCATGAGTGTGTGTTCTATACGTGTGTGTTGTGTCATGAGTGTGTGTTCTATAAGTGTGTGTTGTGCCATGAGTGTGTGTTCTATACTGTACATGTGTGTTGTCATGAGTGTGTATATGAGAGTGTGTGTTTATATACCAGAGGGTCTCTGTGTTTGTAGATGTAGCTGCTCTGTCTCCTGTTACAGAATAATGATTCCAGGTATACACATCAGTGTCTAGCAGGTACACACACGCACACATTCACACACACACACACACGTTGATCTGGTGACAAGGATTAGCTGGCAGTCTCTGAGTTCCGACAGAGCAGACATTGTGGAGCGCCATATATGGTCACATCCCTCTGATGGAATGTTCTGGCACTCATGAACGACTGGCTTATGCTGGATCATGCAACATTCCTACAGTATTCCAACAGCGTTCCCAAAACATTACTACAGTATTCCAACAGCGTTCCCAAAACATTCCCAATGTAGGCCCACTGCAGCCGCTGCCACTGCAACAGCTCAGTATTCAAAACACTGCAGAGGAGCACACACACATAAACACACTCACACACACACATTAACACACTTACACACACACACACATTAACACACTTACACACACACACATGCAGACACACACACACATTAACACACTTACACACACACACATACATAAACACACACACACACATGCAGACACACACACACACACACATTAACACACTTACACACACACACACATGCAGACACACACACACACACACACACACATTAACACACTTACACACACACACACATGCAGACACACACACACACACACATTAACACACTTACACACACACACATGCAGACACACACACATTAACACACTTACACACACACACATGCAGACACACACACATTAACACACTTACACACACACATAAACACACACACACACACATTAACACACTTACACACACACACATAAACACACACACACACATTAACACACTTACACACACACACATAAACACACACACATTAACACACTTACACACACACACATGCACACACACACACACATTAACACACTTACACACACACACATTAACACACTTACACACACACACATACATAAACACACACACACACATTAACACACTTACACACACACACATGCAGACACACACACACATTAACACACTTACACACACACACATGCAGACACACACACACATTAACACACACACACACACATTAACACACTTACACACACACACATGCAGACACACACACACATTAACACACTTACACACACACACATGCAGACACACACACACATTAACACACTTACACACACACACATGCAGACACACAAACACATTAACACACTTACACACACACACATGCAGACACACACACACATTAACACACTTACACACACACACATGCAGACACACTTACACACACACATGCAGACACACTTACACACACACACATGCAGACACACAAACACATTAACACACTTACACACACACATTAACACACTTACACACACACACATGCAGACACACAAACACATTAACACACTTACACACACACACATGCAGACACACACACAAATTAACACACTTACACACACACATGCACACACACACACACATTAACACACGTACACACACACATGCACACACACACACACATTAACACACTTACACACACACACACATTAACACACTTACACACACACACATTTACACACACACATTAACACACTTACACACACACACATGCAGACACACAAACACATTAACACACTTACACACACACACATTAACACACACACACACACACATTAACACACTTACACACACATTAACACACTTACACACACACAAATACATAAACACACACACACACATTAACACACTTACACACACACACATAAACACACACACACACACATTAACACACTTACACACACATTAACACACTTACACACACACACATACATAAACACACACACACACATTAACACACTTACACACACACACATGCAGACACACACACACACATTAACACACTTACACAGACACACACACACATTAACACACACACACACACACATTAACACACTTACACACACACACATGCAGACACACACACACATTAACACACTTACACACACACACATGCAGACACACACACACATTAACACACTTACACACACACACATGCAGACACACACACATTAACACACTCACACACACATTAACACACTTACACACACACACATGCAGACACACATTAACACACTCACACACATACATGCAGACACACACACACATTAACACACTCACACACATGCATACACACACACATTAACACACTTACACACACACACATGCAGACACACACACACATTAACACACTTACACACACACACATTAACACACTTACACACACACACATGCAGACACACTTACACACACACATGCAGACACACTTACACACACACACATGCATACACACACACACATTACAGTTTTTTACAATTGTTTACACACGTTTTCAAAACTCTGTGTCTATTTTTCAAAACTCCACACACAAAACACACAACTGTTCACACAAAATGCAAAATGCCTCAAATCTCCAGCAAAATGACACACAACATTCAAAATGTCAAAAACACATGTTTAAAGCAAACATTCGCCTCACATTACAAACACTTTTGTCATAATATGACATTTTGGATACATCATGTATACACTGTTGCTCAAAACCTAAAGCTCTTCTGTCTTAGGCTTTCTATATGTATTTCCATACAAGAGTGAAAGTTACGATATCAACAAAGAGAAGTTGAAATACACAGTAAAAATGCAAGCAATATTGAAACCAAAAATAGGGATTTTTCCCAAATAATTTGCTGTTGTGAATACAGTATTTTACAGCAAACAAGAAAAAAAGCAAAGAAGAATACAGTGACCACCAGATGTACATGGAGTTTTGAAAACACTGATTTTGTTTTTTTTCCATAGACAAGTGTGTGTGTGTGTGTGTGGGGGGGGGGGTCGTGTACAGTATGTATTCATAGGCTTATAGACCCTTTCAACTGCAGAAACAAACAATTCTACAGTAAGCGTTCCTAAGGCATTTCTGGAGGCACAGAAAAATTTATTGAGCTAATGGTACTGTAACATGGGGACAAACAAAAATAGAGTAAAAAGACAAAATTTACATAAAGTCAACTTTTTGTAGAACATTACTGTAAGCTAAAGTCCGATTGCTGTATTTTCTCTATTTTTAAAGTATCTGCATTGGTTCTGAATATTTCAACCGGAAATCCTCTAGGAGCAGATTGAAAGGGTCTATACCTATATAGAGAGTATATCTATTCATAGACCTATACTAAGGCAATGATTGGATGGTGTTCAGTAAAGTAAAGAGTGTTTGCACATGTGAAGAGAAAGAGTGAAGCACTGGTGATTTAGTGTGGCATTTTGATGGGTTGTGTTTGAAGAACGAAATCAAGTTACTTCCTGTTAGATTTTTGTGTGTTAGGTAGAAAATTGTGTGTGGTGTTTTGCAAAATGTGTTTTAGTCAATTGAAAACTGAGTCAAACACTGAGAATTAGTGTATGGTTTTGCAGATTTGGTGTGGGGTTATGATGTTTAGAGGACATGTTTAGAAAATTGTGTGACAAGCAAAGATTTAGTGTGTAAGCAGTTGAAAAAAACTGTAACACACTTACACACACACACATGCAGACACACAAACACATTAACACACTTACACACACACACATTAACACACACACACATGCAGACACACTTACACACACACACATGCAGACACACAAACACATTAACACACTTACACACACACACATGCAGACACACACACACATTAACACACTCACACACATGCATACACACACACACATTAACACACTTACACACACATGCAGACACACAAACACATTAACACACTCACACACATGCAGACACACACACACATTAACTTACTCACACACATGCAGACACACACACACATTAACTTACTCACACACATGCAGACACACACACATTAACACACTCACACACATGCATACACACACACACATTAACACACTTACACACATGCAGACACGCACACACACATGCAGACCCACAAACACATTAACACACTCACACACACACATGCAGACACACACACACATTAACACACTCACACACATGCAGACACACACACATTAGCACACTTACACACACACACACATGCAGACCCACAAACACATTAACACACTTAAACACACACCCAGACCCATACACACACACACATCCTGCGCGCGCGCTCACACACACACACACGTAGCTCCAGCTGTGTGTGTTCTCATCTCCAATCCCCTTCACTTGTAGAGATCTTCTGTTCTCCTGTTCGACATCACCAGGGATCACATTTGCACTTCAAAGGTACACACACACACACACACACAGGCAGCCATGTGCTGAGCGCATACACACACACACACTTACGCACACTCTCTCATATACACATACACTCATCAGCAGACACGTGTAAAGTGTGGGCGTGCGTACACACACACACACAGGCATCTGCATCTTGCATCTGATTTCATGATGTTTGTGAAGAGCCTCCTGCCTGAAGGGATTAGGCTTCTTCACTTTCCCTTCAGCTTGGGATGGACCCCCCCCCCCCCCACACACACACACACACACACACACGCATCTGCAGCTTGGGATGGAACCAGTCTCTGGCCCTCACAAATCCTAATGTATATCTGGTCCTCACATCAGTCTCTCATCCTAATCAGTCTCATCCTTACCAGTCTCATCCTAACCAGTCTCATCCTAACCAGTCTCATCCTAACCAGTCTCATCCTAATCAGTCTCTCATCCTAGTCTCTCATCCTAATCAGTCTCATCCTAACCAGTCTCATCCTAACCAGTCTGTGTCCTAACCAGTCTCATCCTAACCAGTCTCATCCTAACCAGTCTGTGTCCTAACCAGTCTCATCCTAATCAGTCTCTCATCCTAACCAGTCTCATCCTAACCAGTCTCATCCTAATCAGTCTCATCCTAACCAGTCTGAGTCCTAATCAGTCTCATCCTAATCAGTCTCATCCTAATCAGTCTGTGTCCTAATCAGTCTCTCATCCTCACAAATCAGTCGCTGGACCTCCTGACTGACATCACACATCTCTGTCCTTCTGAGTCTCTGGTCCTATTGACTAGATCACTGGATCACAAAGCTATGGGCACCCCAAACCCCCTACAGTGGTCAGTAAAGGAACCCCAAACCCACTACAGTGGTCAGAGTAGGGGCACCCCAAACCCACTACAGTGGACAGAGTACAAACCCCCTACAGTGGACAGAGTGTGGGCACCCAAAACCCACTACAGTGGACAGAGTATGGGCACCCCAAACCCACTACAGTGGACAGAGTAGGGGCACCCCAAACCCACTACAGTGGACAGAGTACAAACCCACTACAGTGGACAGAGTAGAGGCGATGATGATTGTGCGGCCACCAGAGTTGGACTTGAATGTGCTGCAAAAACTACTGCCGACTGGTCCTAACTCTGCTCCTAATCAATTAGTCTCTGGTTCTAAAGAGCTGTGTGTGTGTGAGAGTGTGTTTGCCTGTTTTTGTGAGTGTGTGTTTGCCTGTCTTTGTGAATGTGTGTGTGTGTGACACAGAGTGTGTTTGTGTGAGAGGATGTTTGTCTGTGTGACTGTGTGTGCATGTGTATGTTACAGAGAGAGAGAGAGTGTGCCTGTGTGTTTGAGAGAAAAAGACTGTGTGTGTGTGGTGCCCCTGAAAACCTGCTGCTGTAGGAGACAGCTGTTTCCTCATCAGTGTCACAGAGACACTTTCCCTAATGAGGCCTCCTCTCTCACACACACACACACATACAAACAGTGCCCAGTTATAGAAGCCCTCCAAGTCTTGGGGAATCAGCAGTTTTACAGGGAGTACCTCTGCAAGGCACAGACACACGCACACACAGACACACACACGCACACACAGACACACACACAGATAGAGAATTTCATCATCATCCTCATCTTCATCTCTGCGGGCCCACTGGCTCTACTGCATAATTGAGTCCAGCTCCAGCTGTCACACACACACACACACACACACAGAGGGAGGAGGGAAAGAAGCGTCATATGCTTAAAACACTGCTTAGTGGAGCCCAGTCCCAAAATGAGGAACACTTGTGATTAAAAATGCAGGAGATGGAGGAGGAGGGAGGGAGAATAGGAATGGGGGATGGGGGATGAGAGAGAGAGAGAGAAGGAGCCAGAGGGTAATGGGTGATAGAGAGATAGGGCCACAGAATGAGATAGAAGAAGAAACAAATAGAGATGGAGAACCTCAGAGAGAAAGAAGGAGATGGAGTGATACAGAGAGAGAGGAGGAGATAGAGTGGGATATAGAGATAGAGAGAGAGAGGAGATAGAGAGAGAAGGATATGGAGACATTGAAAGAGACAGGAAGAGAGATGGAGTGATGGAGAGAGTAGATGGAGTGATGTGTGTGTGTGTGTGGTGGCAGTCTCGGCCCCGGATGGTGAGAGGTGGAGTGATGTGTGTGTGTGTGTGTGTGTGTGTGTGTGTGTGGTGGCAATCTCGGCCCGTGGGTGAGATTAGATATTGACCAGTTGACCTGTAGATAAGACAGGAGAGAGCGATGAAGTGTCATGCTGGACGCAGAGGCCTTCTCAGTGGATTGTTTACTTAGCGATGTCCACACACACACCCAGAGGAGAGGGCACGTGTGTGTGTGTGTGTGAGCAGCATGGCATGGCAGTCTCTCAGGGTTCCATGTGCTGTTTCTGCAGGAGAGAACTTTGAGGGTTTTAGTGCCACCGACATTCCGCTCGTCTACAACAGAACACATTTAGGGTTCTCCCCGACCTTATGGAATGTCTCTGTAGCAGAACACATTTAGGGTTCTCCCCGACCTCATTGGATGTCTCTGTAGTAGGGCACATTTATGGTTCTATGTGCACGTCTGACATTCTGTGGTTCTCTGTGATAGAATATGTAGAACAATGAGATCAATTAGAACCATGCTGTCCCTATACAGTAGTAGAAGAACAGACAGAACCCTGCGGTCCATGTTGAAGTGGAACAGATAGAACCATGCGGTCCATGTTGAAGTGGAACAGATAGAAGCCTGCGGTCCATGTTGAAGTGGAACAGATAGAACCCTGTGGTCCATGTTGAAGTGGAACAGATAGAAGCCTGCGGTCCATGTAGATAGAACCATGCGGCCCATGTATATAGAACCCTGCGTTCCATGTTGTTTTTTTGTAACTTTTTACTTATGATGCTTTTTCACAATAACAGTAGAGGGTTAAATGAAGGAAAGAAAATGAAACAAGCAGACAGAGCTACGAAAAGCAAACAAGTAAAAACAAACAAAAAAAACAGAAAATATAGCAACATGAGGTCATAAAGATAAAGTATACAAGTGATAGACAGTCAGGCATGGTTAATTAGCCTACATTGACAGTTCTAGGTCATTTAAGTAAATGGACCATTTCCCCCATCTTTTCTCTCCAATCTCTCTTTGGAGCTGTATGGAATATGTCATCTGCTCAAGGAGGTGTAAATGTTTCACAATACCAACAAAGGTACCCACGGTAGAAGCGTCTTTCTGAAGCCAGTATTTAGCCTTTTTCCCTGCAGCCAACAGAATTTTTAAGAGATACTCATCATCTTTGGTCAATCCCTCCAGCTCATGTTTGTCAATGTAGCCTTAATGATTTCTTTTCACAAAATGCTAAGCATGCATGTATTTAAGTTTCTTAAAACTGAGCTGTGCTTAAATGGGCATGATTTCATAACAGACCAAATAGAAAATAAATGTTAAATATAGCCTACATATCTGTAGCCTACATATTAAAATCAGATTATGTGCTACACAGTGTAGTTAGATCAAGTTGGACAGTAGCACATTTTAATCATGGATAGTAGTTGGACAGTAGCACATTTTAATCATTTTATATATTCGGGGGGGGGGGGGGGTAGTGTCCCCACCAAAGCTCAGACCAAACCTACGCCCTTGTGCCATGGTACAGTTTGCTTATCAGTCCTTTACTGTTCCTGCAGTTATAGGCATCAACAAACAGCTGGACAACAGTTGACAGTTCCCTCTGGTTAGAATCCTTAATCTCTTTATGAAAGTAATCAGAGAGATGTAAATGCCTATAGAAATCCTGTTTACTCAGCCCATAAGCCTGACATAGATGTTCAAAGCTATGAAGTGCCCTGTTTTTAACTATTGTGCATAGAGATGTAATGCCATGGTAGACCCATTGTCTATATCTGAGGTCATACAATGACGGCTTGTAGTCAGGGTCGTATGCAGGCCACCTGAGTAATTTTGCCTCTCTCTGGAGCTGAGAGCGATGAACTACTTCAGCCCATATCTTCAATGATAAGTTCACTGTCTGTAATCTTTCCTTATCACGTCAATACAACCTATTAATGATTGTATGGGGACATCTGTCAAAGATGCCTCTATATCTTTCCATTTGGCCTCATAAGATGGGGTCAGGGAGTAAAGTAAAAGCCTGAGCCTGAACTTTTTTTTTTTATGTGGGTGGTGGTATTGTCAGGGTCATCCTAACCTGACAATAGCCAGATGAATGTCGTTCCGCTTAGCTCCGCCTAGCTTCACTCACATCCATCTGGGACCTCTTCCATTGAGAGTGATTTCTGCAACTGACTTTATGGTTCAGCCAATCAGGACGCAGGGCGGGAGTTTCATAGATGTGACATAGCGTAGAAGCGACTGTGAGACTGTTATTAGCGTCACGGGTTGGCTTCGATGTGAGTGGTTGAAGTAGCACGTCAATAGATGACGGACAAGTGGCTTATTCAATCATATGCAAGCATTTTTTGATTAGGCCCAGCCTTCTGAAGCAACACTTCAATGGATCGGTTCCAGATGGATGAGTGGAGCTAGGCGGAGCGAAATTCATCTCGCTATTGTCAGGTTAGGGTCATCCTGTGGCAGCCCCAAACCATAGGACTGCAGGACATCTTTTAATTCTAGCATAATAGCATATATATTTTATATAATTTAAATGACAAAGTAATTTTGTTGTAGAAAATTAATTTCTTAAGAAATACTGTTCATTTGATGTTGTTTAATTCATTTATAAATGGTGCACTGTCACTTTAAGACTCTTTTGCCAGCTCCACTCAATAGCCTATGGCTAGTGCTGTGCCTATGGCTAGTGCTGTGCCTATGGCTAGCGTGCCTATGGCTCGTGCTGTGCCTATGGCTAGTGCTGTGCCTATGGCTAGCGTGCCTATGGCTCGTGCTGTGCCTATGGCTAGTGCTGTGCCTATGGCTAGCGTGCCTATGGCTAGTGCTGTGCCTATGGCTAGTGCCCTCTCACAGTTTATAAGTGGTCAGTAGTGGGAACTACTGTTGCCATCGCGATTTCCTTTTAAAAGTTTCTTATTTAAAAAGTAGATATCAATTATCAACAATGACAAGCCAGCTGGAACCTGTCGCACTCTCTCCCTCTCATGCACGCTCAAATGCGTTCCCAATTAAATGGAGTAGCATAACGTAGAGATCTGCTGCAATGGAGATACTATGTATCTCGATGTAACAAGCTGTTTTGACATTGACATTGCAATCGCTCTCTAAGAAGAGTGTAAAGCAGTTTGCAGTAGCCTAAAGTTAACCACGTCGTCGTCTATCGCTGGAAAAAAATAGCAGCGGCCTATGATAACCTAATTAAATGCTCGGCAGGCCGGATTAAAGTGCGTGGTGGGGCGGATCTATGATAAACTAATAAATGCACGGCGGGCCAGATTAAAGTGCGTGGCAGGCCGCAGTTTGGACACCCCTGGCTGGTTTAGTCAAAGCAATTTTGTTTCTTCAGCTATTTTTTTGCATAAATTCACCAGGGGTTGGGCGAGCTTGAAAGACAGATCATGCTCTGCGATGAACGCGCACACGCGTATTTTCAAGTCACACACACGGTCAGTTATTGATGCCGGTACATCAGCTGTGGTTGTTGCTCCCGGTAAACGCGTTGTGTGTGGGAGAGCGTGAACAGCTGCTCTGTGAGCGGGGTCTGACTCATGTCGTGGAAGCAATTTTCTGCCGCTAGTTGCATACTAGCTTTCTCAAGCAGAGTGCAGAAGCAAGCACCCGGTTCTCTCAACATTTTCCACCAGCTACTAAAAGGCTTACTGTCCTTCGCTATCTCTTCTATCCATGCCCATGCATCTTCCCCAGGATTCATGAATCTACTCATCTTACTCTCCTTCGATGAGACGTTTCTCTACTCGGGCATCTACGCAGAGCGATAGCGAAAACATAGGACTCGATTGAAGCATGTTTACCCCAGACCCGCCCCATTCTACTTCTGATTGGCTAATATGTTATATGAAAGGAGACTTGTGTTCCTTTCATATCATTTGCAGACGCACGCATACACTCGAAAGCGATGGGGATGATATCAAAAGTCTTTTTAAAATATAAGATTTTTTTTTGTTCACAGCCAAACGCTGAACGCCGGAAATCCGGCACTGTGCCGGAATACTTTAATCCCTGTGTGTGTGGGTTACACAGGCATATAAGTGGCCTTAGCTGAGCTGATATATAATAATCCTTTAAGGATGGGAGAGCCATACCCCCCTCTTCCTTTGGTAACTGAAGTGTGGAGAATGTTACTCTTGGACTCTTATTGTTCCATATGAATAGTGAGATGTGCCTATTCCGTTCTCTGAATTGTTTTGGGGGAATGTCTATGGGAAGTGACAAAAAAAGATATAGTAATCTGGGCAGGATGTTCATCTTGACCGATCTAATTCTATCACCAAAATCAAGGGGGAGGAGACTCCATCTATCAAAGTCATTATATATTTTTTTGTTTACCAGTTGTAATTAGATTTGAATAACTGGGACTGATCTTTAGTCAAATATATTCCTAAGTATTTGATTTGGGTAGAGTACCAATTGAACTTATATTTTGTGGTAATTTCCTGTGTGGGAGTGAACTGAAATGTCATAACCTGGGTTTTATTAACATTAAGGACATATCCTGAGTATGTCCCATATGTTTCATTAAGGACATATCCTGAGTATGTCCCATATGTTTCAAGCCTACCCTAGGAAATCCATTAAAACTGGGAGGCCAGTGGCTGGGTCAGTCAATGTGACGAGTACATCATCGGCATACAGGCTTACTTTATATTCCTCACCTCCAATGAGAATACCTTTCAGTTCTGCCTCCCGTCTTATTGCCTGGGCCAGGGGCTCAATAAATAGGTTGGAGAGGCTGGGGCTGGCAGGGCAGCCCTGTCTACATCATCGCTCCAAACTAATGGGATCGGAGAGGCTGCCATTAACCTTAATCCTGCTACTGGGGAGGAATGAAGTGCATGAATACCATTTATTATTTTATTTCCCAAAGTCAAATCTTTTCATTACTGCATAAAGAAACTCCCATCCAACTGAGTCGAAAGCTTTTACTGCACCCAGACTTAGGATGATGGCCCTGGATTGTTCTTTGTTAATGTTTTCAATAATATGGAGAGATCTCCTGATGTTATCCTGTGTTTGTCTATTCCTAATGAATCCTGTTTGGTCCTCATCTATTAACTGATGCATTGCGGTTTCCATTCTCTTTGTTAAGATTGTAGCATAAAGCTTATAGTCTGCATTTAATACACTGATTGGTCTATGTCCTTTGCAATCCATCCTGTCCTTCCCTTCCTTGGGGATAACTGATATGAAGGCCTCTCTCCAAGATGGCAGAGGAGATCCCTCCTCTAGTATATAATTAAAGCAGATTTACAGAAGAGGTACTAAATGTTCCCTCATGATTTTGTACCATTCTGGAGGAAATCCGTTTTTATTATTTTATTATGATTCAGACTTGAAATAGATTTGTCTACCTCCTCCTTTGTTATAGGCAGACTTCGTTTTTCATTGATTTGTGTGCCAATATTAGGAAGGTCTAATGAATCTAGAAATTCAGTTACGTATGTCTGCCTGGTCCCTTTTGGAGTATAGAGAAGTGTAGTATTTCTCAAAGGCTTTTTGTATGTCGTCTAGATTTTTAACAGTCTTGTTTGTGACAGGGTCTTTTATCCTATGAATTGTATTTTCTGCTTGTTGCTTTCTGAGTTTCCAAGCTAGTAGTTTTGCTGCTTTGGGACCAGCCTCATAGTATCTTTGCTGCTTTGGGACCAGCCTCATAGTATCTTTGCTGCTTTGGGACCAGCCTCATAGTATCTTTGTTTCAAAAATGTAAGTTTTTTTCTCCACCTCCTCACTAAGTAGTTTGTCTATGTCCTGCTTGGTGATTCTTATTTGTTGAATAATGACAGGGTCTTTATTTGCTATATGTATCTGTTCAAGATCTTTTAGTTATTCTTCTAGATGTAACAGTTGTTGTGCTTTTGTCTTCTTTGATAAGGCTGTCCAGGCTATGATCTTACCCCTCAAGACAGCCTTAGACACATCCCATAGTATACTAGGGTTTACCATTATCATTTTCTTGAAGGTATATACCTAATTCTCTTTCCATTGCTGACACAAAGGTGATGTCATTTAACATTCTAGAGTTTAACCTCCAGAGTGTTTTGCGCCTTCTGCCTTCCAAATGCATAGTTACATGAACTCCTGCATGGTCAGAGAGAACCCTCTGGCCTATTTTGCAATCTTTGATTCTATGCAGATCCTCGTTATACATAAAGACATAGTCTAGTCTTGAGTGAGTTGCATGTCTCCCTGAGTAGAAAGTGTACCCAGGTTCTGAGACATGCACTGCTCTCCACACATCATTCAGTCCCAGTTCTCTTAAGGCCTTATTGATTAGTTTTCGGTATGGTTCCTTTTCCTATTTTTATTGGTTGTGTCTAAAGAAGGATTGAGGAGCACGTTGAAATCATCAGCACAAATCAGTGTTCCATATGTCTCTGCTTTTTTATCAAATGAAATCTCACTCCCTGGGGGGGGGGGGAGTGAGATGGAGTTGACTTTGAAATAAGTATTCCTACCCAGGCATTGACTGGCCATCGGACGTACCGGGTGGTGGGCCGACACACATTTTTGGGCGGGGCTGTCATAATTTAATAATCATTTAAAAAATATCCGGTATTTGAGACACGAAACGCGGCCCATTGGTTGATTTTCTTGACGGACATTGGGCTAGTCCAATGACATCTCTCAGCCCTCCCCCTCCCCTCCCAGGGTTATCACATTTTGCCATTTGAGCTGTCTGACCGCGGAGAGAAGTGAGTATCCGTCTGTGAAATTGTGAAAATGGATAGTAGGCCTAATAAACCACAAAAGCGCAAGGGGGTGCACAGAAGCTGCAAGGCAAAAGGCTAAAAAGCCTACAAGTGGACGCAGCAAAATGTGTCAAAATCACAGAAATGTTCACCCCAAGGTCGACTGTTACAGTGGGTGCAGGACCGTCGACATCGAGTGCACAGGCTGAAGGAGTGGAACACAGCTCTGATGTGCAGTGTAGTAACACAGAGGAAGACATCGAGTGCACAGGCTGAAGGAGTGGAACACAGCTTTGATGTGCAGTGTAGTAACACAGAGGAAGGAGAAGTACAGGTGGATTCGGAGGAGGAGGAGAGACGTTACGGAGGAGGAGGAGGAGAGAGACGTTACGGAGGAGGAGGAGGAGAGAGACATTACGGGGGAGGAGGAGAGAGACGTTACGGATGAGGAGGAGAGAGACGTTACCCAGCAGGGACAAATTGAGGAAGAGGTCAGAATAGCTACTGTAAATGTCAGCAGAATGAAGAGGGACGTTTCATGCAGGGAGGGCTGTTGTGTGTGTGTGTGGAGGGCTGGGTGACCACCTGCTCCTCTGCTTTCGATTGACATGCATTTGAGCGTTTCTCTGCAACATGCATCAGTAGCAAAGATGCCATCTGCATTTTACATTGCGCTATTCCATTGTCGTCGACGCGGAGAGGAGAAAAAATAAAATAAGTTATCCACAACAAATCAACGAGTGGTCGGCCTCAGAACGCACTCAACTTTTTGAGATCTGAAGTCAGTCATGATTGGTCTAAATTGTTGTCAATCTTGACGCAGTACAACAAGCAAACCTATCACATTTCTGTGCGCATACAGGCAGGTACACACACGCAGGGTGCGATTTGTAGGGGGGGATGGTGAGGATTTCCCCCCCTCTGGTTTTCCTATCCCTACCTCTCCTAAATTATTTTTATCGTCGGGGGGGACAACATTTATCCCCCTCTGCCCCTCATATTGATTAATGCTACTTCATATAAGTAAAGCGCTGCAACGTGAGAACAGTCTAGTAGGCTAGCCTACATAATAATCTGACATCAGAAACGCACCGTCAGCACTGATGCTGCTGACACAGTGGCTGCGTGATAACTTAATTTGGCCTTGATCGTGCAGGACATTTCAGAATGTCAAGTGTGTAATCCATCATAAATGGCTAGGTTCAATGGAAAAGTTAGCTGGACAAATGAAAGAAAACGAGAAGGATTCAGTGAAGCATAATAATGTTTTAGAACCTTCAAAATTAGAAAACTGATGCAACTGAGATGGAGGACAACTGCACGTAGAGTACAACGTAGGCCTATTGTCCGAAGGAACTTACATTAAATGAGGAGATATTTGCTGAATGTCACAAAAAGTGTTACAGAAATTGCTTGGCATCGCTTATTCAATGGCTCTCTACCGAAACACCTGTAGTTTGCGGAGGTCGAAAGAGAAAGCACTCGTTTGATAAATCAGCCAGTAGTAGACAAATAACTTTTAGAAATAATCTGTACTGCAAAAACGAATGTTGGTGGGTAGGCTATTTAAACTATCTAGCGGGTGTTTTAACAGCTGCAAGAAATAGAAGCTTCATGGTCTTTATGTTCTGGTTCGTAAATTATTTTCATAAAACTTCAAGTTGCCCTATAACTTTACTCCCCAAACTCTTCACCGCACTGTAGTAGGCAATTAACTGACAGTATGATAGGCTATTTATTTTCTGTATGCTACAATAAACACATTTATTTTTTCAACTTTTGCAATTATACGCACTTGGCTACTGAACGCAAATCAGCAGGAGAGAGAATGCACGTAGCCTACGCAGCGTGTAGCGCAATCTGTAGGCTATTTGGTTACCAACTAACACTGTTAGCCAATTCACTAACTTAAGACTTCAGTGCCATCATATACAACGTTTCTTTACACAACAAATACAGAAAGGATGGAGGCAGCAAAAGTAGAGAAGTCATTTCAGATGGGGCAAGAACAAGGTGAATTTGTATGCTTGTCAAAACGTAGTCCTACCCTGCATTAGAGGAGCTGATCATCATACCAAGCACACTCGGGGCCAGATGTACTAACGCTTTTGCGCCCACTTCAGGCGTATTTGTTTCGCAATGTGCGTATAAAATCATTGCGAGGTATGTACAAACAGGCCGCAATGATGTAAAAGTGCAAACTGCCTGTCGCGGGAGCTGAGAGTGGCAGATTGCGTTTGTCATGTCATGCATATGCATTCTTGGGAGGATCCAGGGGAAAGTGGGAGTTTAGCGTAAAAAGATGGGAGGGGAAGAGTAAATAGCGCCTAGTTATGTATTCCGCGGTATGTACAAAGACTGCTCCTGAAACCGCGCTTCTATTCTGCGCCTAAATACTTCCGCCTTGTAAAAGCAGGTGTTAATCCAAATTGCAGTTCAATGCGTCAATAAGAGAACCTTTCAAAGACAACAGAATCACTATTTAGAGCACCAGTTTTTTGTGGTGAAAGTATTTGTATTACCAAAAGCAACCTTAACTTTCGTTGGCCTTTCGAATGTCTTACTTTCACTTTCACGTCATTCACTTAAACTTTCCTACTTGCTAGATTTGACAAATCTTCCATAACCTACGTGCACACGTAGTTTGAGTAGAACTACTGATCTTCATTATCTCCCTGCTTGTTTACATCTTATCATGTATAATATTATTTCATTCTATGTTGACATCAGTTTACTTCATTCAACTGGGCTTGTATAGGCGCTGCCGTTCAGTTGTGGATGTTCGTAAATTGCGTTTATGGGCGGAGAAAGGCAGAGAAAGGCGCAGTTTACACTAAGGATTGAACTATTGATAAATACGACGGAAACTTGGGTCTGACAGCGTTCGCAGTCTGCGGCGTGTCCATGACGCTGATACCGCTACGTTCGCAAATGTACGTACATCTGGCCCTCGCTATTTAAAGTCATACACCACGGTAAACTAAAACTAAAATATTACAAAGGTGGCAACAATAATATAGGGTATTATTAGCCATGACATTACTAGGCTATGAATCGTTTGTTCATTTTTTTTTTGGGGGGGGGGGGTTAACAAACTTATTCAAAATCATCCCCCCCTCTGTTTTTTACACAAATCGCACCCTGCACACACGTAGGCTACACACGCACGCACTCAGAAAGACACTAGAATGACAGAAATTATTATAGCCCGTAACAATGAAAATGTTTTGGGATGTGTGTATCTTCACTTAATAGTATCTGGGGAGATTGTAGGCTAAAGCATGTAAATGCTCAACATAGGAAATAATTACAGGACTAATTTTATTCAGTCAGACTTAAAACAGCATAATAATAGCAGCCTATAAAGTTTTGTGCACAACCTCGTCCTTGCTGGTTTGGAGGTGGTCACCCTAGTGGGTGTGTGTGTGTTTTAATAGCCTTTGTTTTCAAATAATGCTATGAGTAGACTCAGTGTCCAACTTACAGTGTTATTTTAGCTTGCCATAAAGTTATAGTTTGCAGGTGTTACAGCTTACAGTTATTATTATCATGTAATATTAGTGAAACACTGCTTTCCCGAAATGATGATAAACGTGCGCTTATATCCTCTATGTTGCGTGCCTCAGCATATCGTATAAATAATCATGGTGGGCCGCCATGGCCAAAAATGCCCGGGCCATTTTTTGGTCCCAGTCCAGCCCTGTTCCTACTCCCCTGCTGTTTTTGTATGATGAGAAAAAAGTATTTCTAAAACCCAGCTTTTTAACATTTTCATGTTCGTCTCCTGACGTGGGTTTCCTGCAAAAACACTATATTTATCCTATCCCTTTTAACCTTGGCCATCATCTTACTGCGCTTTATAGGGTCGTTAAGGCCATTTGCATTCCATGATGATATATTATAATATTCATAATGCATTAACTTTACCGTTGGTACCCTGTGATTGTACACTCCAAGACCTCAGACAAAAATAAAAAGAAAAGGTGGAACTGTAGGAACTATTAGTAGACTATTAGAACTACTAGTACAAGTCATTGAACAGAGCTTCCGACATGTCACCTTTAGCAAAAGGGGAGGGGGCGGCCACTAGGTGGGGTCCCTCGGTAAGCTAACTCGAAAACAAAAAAGTTTTGTGGCAGTCTGTTGACGATGCATTTGTATCAGCAGTTCCAATATAATCCCAATAAAGGAGGACTATTCAGGCGAGTGTTCCTCCTCCTCACTGGTGTCCTCCTCCTTCCTGCTGCACTCCTTTAGTTTCTCTCACCTGTTCTCTCTCTCTTCTCCCTTCTGGGCCGGGTCTCATGAATCACCTCCCACGGCAGTAGCTGGGCCAGTGTTTCCTCTGTGAAAGCCTCCGCCTTCTCGCAAATGATCTCGCCCACGTCCAACCCCCGTCTTCTCAAATCCTCCGCTGCTTGTGTTGCGTTATAGTACGGAGCTGTGTCCGTTTTTAGGTGAACTCGCATTCTGGTCAGTGGAGTCTGAAAGCATACTCCGTGTCTCTTCAGGGCTTTCCTAATAGGGGCATATTCCTTCCTCTTCTAAATAGGGGCATATTCCTTCCTCTTCTTCTGGACGGCCTCAGCCTAGTCATGGTTGAAGTAAACTCGCTGGTTATTGTGGCTAATCCCTTTCTTCCAAGCAGCGTAGAGAATTCTTTCTTTAATAGTGAACTGGAGGAAACGAACCACCATTGAGCGTGGTGGAGCATTTGCGGATGGTTTCGCTGCAAGGGCAGTCTGCTCGTTCTATCCCCAGATCACTGCTCCAGTTCGGGTCAATATCTTCACTTAGTTGCGTCTTAATCATGTTCACCACGAATTCCGTTGCAGAAGTACCCTCCGCCTCCTCTGGAATTCCATATATTTGGATGCTATTCAGTCTTGAGTGGCCTTCCAGTTCGGTCACTTTGTCCTGCAATGCTCGCTGGTTAGTTAGCAACTGGGTGAGCGTACCCTTAACCCCAATGTCCCACCGCTCTGCATCTGCCATATTATGTTCTATCTCTCCAACCCGCTCGGCTACCTCTTCAATCTGGCATGACATATCTTGAAGTTTTCTGTGTATTTCTGAAGTGAATTCGTCCATTTGTTTTTTAATATCTTCTCTAAAGCACTTACTCAATTCCTGAAGGTCACTTTTAAGCTCGGCTCTGAGGGTTTCCATTCCTTTAGCTAAGACTTTGCTCACTGCTTCCCGAATTGTGTCCAAGCTTTCGTTTTCACCACGTGCTCCACCTTGCTTTTCTCCATCTCCCGACTTTACCTCTGTCTCTCGCCCTCTCATAGTCGTCCTTGCTTTCTTGAGTTTGTCCGCACTCATTCTTACAACTGTATTTGTAACAAAATATATTAATATAATTTTAATATATATATATATATATATAATATATATAATCAAAATAATATAATATTGAGTGGGAAAAGTTAAGCTGATACCGGAGCTCAGAAATTATGCTGTCATGTCAATTCTCGCACCACCGGAAGTCCCCTGCGGTCCATGTTGAAGTGAAACAGATAGAACCATGCGGTCCATGTTGAAGTGGAACAGATAGAACCCTGCGGTCCTTATGGAAGTGGAGGAGCCCAGGCGCTAGATCCAGCGGGCAGGCAAGGCACAGGCCCCCAGGACCTCTCCTGATGAACTCCCTCTAAAATATTGAAATAGGACACTCTTACAGATGATGAATCATTATGATAGCACTAAGCCAAACCCAAATCCCTGGTGTGTGTGTGTGTGTGCAAGCGTGAGTGTGTGTGTGTGCATGCGTGAGTGTGTGTGTATGTGTGCGAGTGTGTGTATGTGTAGGCTGCAGCTCTCTCTGTCCCTCCTCGTTAATTCTGCAGAGTCTCTTCTTCGGTTATTAAGAGTGGTGGCCTTGGCAGCTAATGAAGCGATAAGCCGCGGCTTTCACTGTGTGTGTGTGTGCGCGTGTGTGTGTGTGTGTGTGCGCGTGTGTGTGGCTCCATTCATCTCTATTAAGAGCCACTCTGAGGACCCACCTCTTATCTCTCCATTCCAACAGCCTCCAGAGAAGTGAGCTGGGCTGGACCTGAACCCAGTCTGGGCTCTGTGTGTGTGTGTGTGTATGTGTGAGTGTGTAGGTGTGTGTGTTCCCTAATGTGATGTGTTGTAGTGTTGAAATTGGGCTGACACGGCTGAGCTTGTCTATCATGGAGTCTGTACTGCCTGTGTCCTGCACAGTCCATATCTAACCCTGCACCCCCCCCCCCATCCATATCTAACCCTGCACCCCCCCCCCCCCCCCCGTCCATATCTAACCCTGCACAAAACATATGGGGCTGTGCACAGTAGTGTAACATTTATTCACCATAAATTAATAAAGTTGAGTGGTTCTGCAATGTAGGCTATGTTTCCGTTTTTTTGCAGTACCATGTCCCTTACATGACATGGCCCAGTGTCCTTGTAACATGCATGCAGCAAAGCTAGATATGAATGTGATTTCAGCCCAAATTTCAACATTTCTTTCAAGAAGACACGTAAACCACAAAGACCCGTAAAGAGGGATCTGGAATGTTGGTTACCTAGCAACCAAGACGCTGTCTATTGAAAAGGGAACTATTTTTGATGCGTAAGAACGATATCGATATTAACATGTTTAAACAATAATGGGGTGTTTTCAGATTATTTAGTTTGTGGTAGAATTGTTGTATAAAAGCAATATAGCACTCGTGATCGTGGGATTGGTCATGGATATTCCCACGGCTGTTGTTGCCTGCGCCACTCGGCCTCCGGCCTCGTGGCTACGACCGAACAACACCCGTGGGAATATCCATGACCAACCCCACTCTCACTCGTGCTATATTGCTTAAATATAGCATAGGTTGTCAGTTTATAGCATAGGTTGTCAGTTTTCAATATATATAGCATAGGTTGTCAGTTTTCAATATATATAGCATAGGTTGTCAGTTTATAGCATAGGTTGTCAGTTTTCAATATATACAGCATAGGTTGTCAGTTTATAGCATAGGTTGTCAGTTTTCAATATATATAGCATAGGTTGTCAGTTTATAGCATAGGTTGTCAGTTTTCAATATATATAGCATAGGTTGTCAGGTCGCCAGGTTTTAAATGTAGAAAGCAACACTAGGCTTGGAACAACAGTGACAAATTCTGAAGATGCAGAAATCAGAATCTTATATCAGCTTATTAAAAATTAAACGACAAAACCTTTTTTATTACACCAAGAGTGAAAGATCAAAAATCACACTCTTGGATTATACTTACCTGCCTCACCTGCACCTATGGACTTTTTTATTACACTTTAAGGTCTCCAAAATAGTTTTGCAAATGAGATGCACGCTCTCCCCTGTGGCTACGGCGTGAGCCAAAGGCAGACGACACTTCTTCTGTTACTTCCAGGGCAAAGGTCAAAGTCTGGGGAAAGAATTGTTGAGAATACGATGAGCGCACACACACACACGATGAGTGCAGGAGTGTGGAGCATACGATGAGTGCACACACACACACACACACACACACACACACACACACACACGATGAGTGTAGGAGCGTTTCCCAAAGTTGAGGAAGCATACTCAAATGCTGCCTTTTCAAGGTCAGTTCCAAAGGGAAGGGTGCACACATCCAAAACAGATTATACCAGGAGCCAGGTCTGAAGTGCCAGCAGGGAAATGAGGATAGAGGCCTGCACACTGTTTTAAACTCACAGGCAACTTTATTTTAGCAACGTTTCGACCCGTGAGGGTCTTCTTCAGGCTTAAAATCAAGTGTGCACATTGCACAAGCAACAGTAAATCAAGTGTGCACATTGCACAAGCAACAGTAAATCAAGTGTGCACATTGCACAAGCAACAGTAAAAATGTCACAGGTGGGCTCATCTGATCAGCTGCTTTAACTGAGCCCTCATCAGGCCAATTGGAACTTTGTATAACATATGCATAATGTTTTGACAAGATTTTATAATACAGGCTACTGGTTAGGGCTTTGAGCTTGTAACCAAAGGGTTGCCGGTTCGATCCCCGACCAGTAGGAAAAATGTGGGCGGGGGAAGTGATTGAGCACTGCTCTCCCATGTCCACATCAACGGCTGAAGTGCCCTTGAGCAAGGCACCTAACCCCTCACTGCTCCCCGAGCGCTGCTGTAGCAAGCAGCTCAATGCTCCGGGTTAGTGTGTGCTTCACCTCACTGTGTGTTTACTATGTGCTGTGTGTGTTTCACTAAGTCACGGATTGGGATAAGTGCAGAGACCAAATTTCCCTCATGGGATCAAAAGTATACTTAATATTGTATATCACCATTTTTCCTCAGCACATTGAAGTCCGTATTTTTAGCTATATCCCCCTGCCCTACACTAAGCAGTTCAGTAGTGGGACAATATAATGAGAATGAGACGTCTTTAAACTGAAATTAGTCATGTTTTCATAGGTATCCTGAATGAGATGTCTTTAAGCTGAAATTAATCATGTTTTCATAGGTATCCTGAATGAGATGTCTTTAAGCTGAAATTAGTCATGTTTTGATAGGTATCCTTCAGGTGAAAATATCATGAGATGTCTTTAAGCTGAAATTAGTCATGTTTTGATAGGTACCCTTCAGGTGAAAATGTAATGAAATGTCTTTAAGCTGAAATTAGTCATGTTTTGATAGGTATCCTTCAGGTGAAGGTTGTCAGGGCGCTTGTTTCCAAATATCCTTTCTTAAAGGATTTAGAGGGAAATGTATTTGACATTGAGGTGCTTGTGGTAATGTTTTCAACATGTTCTAACGATTCCTCCTACTGTTCAATAATCTATTACAGTCACTGTGGTATTAATTCCTCCTACTGTTCAATAGTCTATTACAGTCACTGTGATATTAATTCAATGAAATGCAAGAACAATAACTCATCATGCAAGGTAAAGTAACCTTTGACAACCATTGTTTTGAATAGCATACTTGGCACGTTATTAAAAAGAAAGTTTAAAATGGAACGTTCACCACCATGAAGAGGTTTAATGATTCAAAGCAAAATGTGGTCATTGCAAGGGCAATTCCAAATAGGCACTGAGCCAGCATGTGACATCAGCATGTGAAAGAGCCAGGTGACATCATCAGCATGTGAAAGAGCCAGGTGACAGTTTCTCTAAACATCAACTGACAGACATAAACTTTTTTTTTTTTTAAATGTGTTAGTTATATATAGTTTACTACTACCCAGTTATATATAGTTTACTACTACCCAGTAGTATGCAACTTATATCTTCTGACATTTGTGCACATGGCTCGTGGAGCAACATGAATGGGGATATCACACCAAAAGTGCATTTAAACAAAAAGTGATTTTATTACCGTAATACATACATTGTAAGTGAAAGGCAAAACAAGACATCATATGGACATGTATCGAAAAGTACCAATGATATGGAATACAAATGGAAGAATGTCTAATCTAAGGAAAAAACATATCTAATTCTGATCACAGTGCACCATGCGGGGATCCTCACATCTGCAGATAGCGAGACTTTAATGGGTACAATTCATTATTCAACAAAAAAGGTACATGTTATTAAGAAGGGCCTGGTTTAGTGGCAAGCCCTCGCACCAACGTCAAGGTACAGGCCACAGAAGTTTTTTTTTTTTTTTTGGAAAAACAGAAATGAAATGACTACACATTTTAGTGATAGTGCCCAAGTTCAACCTACAGTACAAGTGGGAAAAGTGTTGACTGGCAGGCTAGTTTGTTTGGGCATGTGTTGCATTGAGAACTAAACCACTGTAGGCAGCAGTGCTCAATTTAATGAATTTCAAACAGGCAATACCAGAAAAAATGGGGGGGGGGGGGGGGGGAGTTTGTTGATACTGGCTACCATGACACCATAGAGAAACTACAAACTTACCTTAGGTTTCCCAGATGTAAGAGTAGCAAATATCAGTTTGCAGTTTATTTGCCATGTTTTCTATCAATTCAGGCAGCACTTTTTCTTTACATAGGGGGAACTTGGGTAGTGGCACTACAATGCTGAGTTGTCCTGACACCAACTTACTAAATTTTAAAAACAATAATCAAAGCTATGGATTTTTGTACTAAATGTTGTTTTTCCAAAAGTTTGTTTTCATTAGTAAATAGAACCAAAAACCAACCAATTCACCACATTGACATGCCAATCTGTTAATGAACTGCCCTTATACAAACCAGATGCTTGTGCATGAAGGAACATCTGGATTTTCATTGTTGTTCACCTGCATGAACAGCTAGAGACACATATGAGATATGGGTCTCATACCTGTTAACATGGGTGACAAATGAAAACCCAGACATACCCCTGTAGTTACACAGCTCATCTGGTGTGCACAAGGCCTAAGAATCAACCAACATGTTAAATAACAAAACCACAACAACAACTAGTTGAAAAAAACACAACAAGGAACCAACAACAACGTATCATTTGTAACATTAATAACACAACAAGACACAAATCCAATATCAAGTAATTATAACACTTACATACATACAATTAACAGGTACATATTAAAATATAACACTCGAATTACTGTACATGCTCTACACACATAAATCTGTTCTTTATGAGGTGAGATGCAATCCTGATGGAGGACCTTACCACATGTTACCACCTTACCACTTACCACATCGCCCACGGGCTACTACTGCATCCTTACTTACTCGCACGGTCCGTCTGCAGTAGCAGTTGCCCACCACACGGTCCGTCTGCAGTAGCAGTTGCCCACCACACGGTCCGTCTGTAGCAGTGCACCGCAACCTCCAGCACACGGGCAGGTACAGCAGGGGCATTCCTCACCACGCTGGGGAATGGTGTTAGGACACCAGCCTGAAAAGAAGAGCAAAGATGAGTCTGCATGTGCTTCTGATCATACTGTACCATGCGGGGATCCTCACCTCTGCAGATAGTGATCATACTGTACCATGATCCTCACCTCTGCAGATAGTGATCATACTGTACCATGATCCTCACCTCTGCAGATAGTGAGACTTTGCAATCTGAGCCACCCTTCTGCCTCTGTACGTCTGGCCATTCCAGGACAACAGTTTTCCCTGTAAAACCTAGCAGACATGTTATCTGGGCACCAACATCCTCAGTGTAGGTCTGATATAACGAATCAAAGATATTAATTGTACCTATCTTGCAGCCGATGTTACTTACCGTAACCCAGTGATTTGCACAAATGTTAACTATCTGCACAAATCCCAGGGACTGTGGTGAGGAGAGCCAGGGAAGTTGTGGAGTGGAGGCCACCAGCATGCGGGTATTGTGCCCTCAGGAGAGCCATGGCATGATCTATTGCACGATCATCTAACCAGGCTTGGGGCTGGAGCACCAAGGCCCTGATGTCCTCCACCCTGTCCTGTCACTCAGTGAGGCCGGAACCGGTCGACCAGACTGGGCACTCGTGATGACAACATCGCTGTCCTGAAAAATCACACAAAATAATAACAGGTTTAAATATTCCAATATTCCAACTAGCCTTTCTCCCAAAAGTTCTTTTGTCACTCATGGGTGCCATGGGTTTCATCAGGTCCCTTTCCACAGGTGTACATAATCAAACACCTACAACTGTATATTATACATGCAGACTGCATTACACCTATGGAAAGGGACCTGATGAAACCTATGAATAGGCTAGTTGGAGCTTCCCACTTCAATTAACTATGTTAAGCTAGGTTGGCATGTTCCTTTAAACATATGTGTGTATGTCTGTTTGTAATGTTACCTCTAGCGTGGTATCCTCTGTCATAGAGCAGGGCAGATCACCGGACTGCCCTGTCTCTGTCTGTGAGGACGGTTCACTAGGAAGTCCATCGCATGCCACCTAAGGCAGATACATGCATGTTAAATTAAGTACATAGTGCCTTTCAGACACCCGTACAAGGACAAAATCAAAACGTATCAATGACAACTCACCTCAAGAGTGTCGCTCCCTAACACAGAGCTGTCAGAGCACGAAAGCTCAACAGTCTCCTCAATGGGGGAGCCAGTCTGAGACCCTGTGTGGCCGGCAAGAAAAACAATTAAGGGCCAGATGTACTAACGCTTTTGCGCCCACTTCAGGCGTATTTGTTTCGCAACGTGCGTGTAAAATCATTGCGATGTATGCAGAGGCGATTCTAGAGTCTGTGGGGGCCCCAAGCAAAAATTCCAAGGGGGCCCTACCGACAAGTGTTATCACCATTATGTTATACCACCATTAGGTTATTATGTTAAATAATAAAAATACAAAAAGCGTATTATAAAAATTATATTATAAAACTCACCACTGCAAGCTGGCAGCTCGACTTGCCTTACATGTGTGTGTAGAGCAGACTGTCCTGAATCTGGCAATATTATTGCCATGGTGGAGGGATTCTCTGGGGCTTAGCAATTTACAGACATATGTGGTGTGCGCCTTACAGAAATAAATGGCATTATTTTTATTTAGTGATGAAAAATGACCTTTCTGCGCTCCATATCTGTGACATGAACTGATCTGACCTGACTTGACCCGAGTTTGCGTGTTAGCCTGTGTGTGCCTATATGGTCTATGCACTCATAATGATTCACAACTTTTCATAATGATTCAACAACTTTTTACTGCATTGCCATGAACAAAGTAGAGGCAAAAAGGGGTTTCTTTGTTGAACAAATTGGGATGCAATGTGAGCCTTGAATTGGATGCCATGCAGGAATTTGCTAGGATCTCAAAACCGGATTATGAACATGCTTTGCCATAGAGAAACAAACACACGATAGCGTTGGATTATAAACATGCTTTGCCACAAAAACAGACAAAAACGTGGGGTAAGTCCAGCTATATGAAGTTATTATTTTGCGGTCACTCCGTCTGTTTTATAACCCAGAAGGATGATATCAAATGATAGCTCTGTGTCTCCTCTTTCATCTGACATGCGTGGCATATCTATGCGATCACGGGTCCGCGAGTAATTCAAAGGAGAGTAATGAGTGTGCAGCGTTGGTTTGTGTACATGACGTTATTATTTTGCAGTCACTTCATCTGGTTTTATAAGCCAGGAGGATCGATAAACATGGTACCAATGGATAGCCCTGTGCCCCCTCTTTCATCTGATATGCTTACCATATCGATGCGATCACGGGTTCGCGAGTATTTCAAACGAGAGCAATCGGTGCGCAGGTGAACGCAGAGAAGTAGACTGTAAATATGATGCAATTTGATTTAATTTCATGATTTTTTTTCATACTTCATCGTACAGACAAGTACGTAGTCTCGTTGGAAAGCCCCACTTATGCTCTGTCGCGCAATAAATGTTTCATCTCGCTGCGATGAACAGTTCTGGAGCAATGTAACAAAGAAGAAGGGGGGTGTTTTTTGACGCACTTTGCGTCAATCGGGTTCTAAAAAAATTAACGTGTATGCTTGGTCCTTACTGCATCGCAATTAACATGTTATGGCTGACAGCCCTAATACAAACATAGAAACGTTAACCATCTCCTTGCTTAACTAGTTGTAACAGTCGCTAGCTAGTCGAAGTTTACTTTCGTAGATGTAGCAAACCATGTTCAATCTTTCTGCCAATTAACATTAGCCTACTATAACTTCATTGAGTAGCCTACAGGCTAAATGCCAAACTCCGATGTTGATCCGTCATCATTGCACCCTCGATTGACGTTTACCACAGTAGCCAAAATATGTGCGGATTCTTTGAACTCTTTTGAACACAGATCCGCTGTTTATAAGGCCATACCATAGGGCCTACAGATGTACTGTTTGTACAACAACAGGACAGGAGCACGCAAAATACATCATTCAATCTTTATGGACGAAAATCTCACTTGTCCCACCGGCAAACGCGCTAAAACCAGGTCGGGGGCCCCCTAGCGGCTCGGGGCTCCAAGCAGTTGCTTGGTTTGCCTGTTGACAAGGTGCGCCTCTGGATGTATGTACAAACAGGCCGCAATGATGTAAAAGCGCAAACTGCCTGTCGCGGGAGCTGAAAGTGGCAGATTGCGATTGTCATGTCATGCATATGCATTCATGGGAGGATCCAGGAGAAAGTGGGAGTTTAGCGTAAAAAGATGAGGGGAAGAGTAAAGAGCGCCTAATTATGTATTCCGCGGTATGTACAAAGACTGCTCCTGAAAGCGCACGTCTATTCTGCGCCTAAATACTGCGCCTTGTAAAAGCAGGTGTTAATCCAAATTGAAGTTCAGTGCTTCAATAAGAGAACCTTTCAAAGACAACAGAATCGCTATTTAGAGCACCAGTTTTGCAAGTCTTTGTAGGCTACTATCAAAACAGGGTGTCCGCGCGGTAGTAAAAGGTAGTAAATAGAATCTACTAAAAAAAAGGCCCTTGAAAGGTAGTAAAAGGTAATAAATGCAATTTGACTTGGTAGTAAATTTTTCATCACCACCTCAATATATGATTTTACATTTTTTGCTTAATATTTGTGTCTACAAGTTTTAACTGCATCTTGCCTAATTAAAAAATATATACGTGCTAACAGGACCTGAGTGAGTCGCAGTCGATAGCAATGATGTAGAAGTAAACTGTGTTGAGTTCCGTGGTTGACAGCCTATCAGCGACGCCAACAAACAACATTTTCGCCTTTTTGCTTCAGTTGATATTACAGGGATACAAACAACGCGCTTTTCGGTGACTCCTTCACGTTGCTTTGGGCGACTTATATGAATCGTGCAGATCGATCCGAAGAGTTTTTTAGGGGCCAGGGATGCAGGGATGCTTTTCGGCGACTCTCGCGTTTTTCACGTCATCTATCTAGGCCCTACCGCAGGCTACCAGAGCAGCGTTTATCATATGGGCCTGCTGGTCTGGTGTCCGGTGCTTCTGTCACTCATCTAATAATATTTGTTTATGTAGCAAAGGAGCGGTAGATGTAGGCCTAGGCTAGCCTATCACTCTGATAGCAGCTAAAAAAATATAGGCTACACTCACTCCGTTAGGAGGCAACTCTCTCAGTTTACACTAGGCTACTTCAGCTGGAAGTTTTAACAACTGTGGACTTGACTAGTGTAAGCTTTCGTTCAGCTGACGGTAGCGCTGCCATCTCCTTGCTTAACTAGTTGTAACAGTCGCTAGCTAGTCGAAGTTTACTTTCGTAGATGTAGCAAACCATGTTCAATCTTTCTGCCAATTAACATTAGCCTACTATAACTTCATTGAGTAGCCTATAGGCTAAATGCCAAACTCCGATGTTGATCCGTCATCATTGCACCCTCGATTGACGTTTACCACAGTAGCCAAAATATGTGCGGATTCTTTGAACTCTTTTGAACACAGATCCGCTGTTTATAAGGCCATAGCATAGGGCCTACAGATGTACTGTTTGTACAACAACAGGACAGGAGCACGCAAAATACATCATTCAATCTTTATGGACGAAAATCTCACTTGTCCCACCGGCAAACGCGCTAAAACCAGGTCGGGGGCCCCCTAGCGGCTCGGGGCTCCAAGCAGTTGCTTGGTTTGCCTGTTGACAAGGTGCGCCTCTGGATGTATGTACAAACAGGCCGCAATGATGTAAAAGCGCAAACTGCCTGTCGCGGGAGCTGAAAGTGGCAGATTGCGATTGTCATGTCATGCATATGCATTCATGGGAGGATCCAGGAGAAAGTGGGAGTTTAGCGTAAAAAGATGAGGGGAAGAGTAAAGAGCGCCTAATTATGTATTCCGCGGTATGTACAAAGACTGCTCCTGAAAGCGCACGTCTATTCTGCGCCTAAATACTGCGCCTTGTAAAAGCAGGTGTTAATCCAAATTGAAGTTCAGTGCTTCAATAAGAGAACCTTTCAAAGACAACAGAATCGCTATTTAGAGCACCAGTTTTGCAAGTCTTTGTAGGCTACTATCAAAACAGGGTGTCCGCGCGGTAGTAAAAGGTAGTAAATAGAATCTACCAAAATTAAGGCCCTTGAAAGGTAGTAAAAGGTAATAAATGCAATTTGACTTGGTAGTAAATTTTTCATCACCACCTCAATATATGATTTTACATTTTTTGCTTAATATTTGTGTCTACAAGTTTTAACTGCATCTTGCCTAATTAAAAAATATATACGTGCTAACAGGACCTGAGTGAGTCGCAGTCGATAGCAATGATGTAGAAGTAAACTGTGTTGAGTTCCGTGGTTGACAGCCTATCAGCGACGCCAACAAACAACATTTTCGCCTTTTTGCTTCAGTTGATATTACAGGGATACAAACAACGCGCTTTTCGGTGACTCCTTCACGTTGCTTTGGGCGACTTATATGAATCGTGCAGATCCGAAGAGTTTTTTAGGGGCCAGGGATGCAGGGATGCTTTTCGGCGACTCTCGCGTTTTTCACGTCATCTATCTAGGCCCTACCGCAGGCTACCAGAGCAGCGTTTATCATATGGGCCTGCTGGTCTGGTGTCCGGTGCTTCTGTCACTCATCTAATAATATTTGTTTATGTAGCAAAGGAGCGGTAGATGTAGGCCTAGGCTAGCCTATCACTCTGATAGCAGCTAAAAAAATATAGGCTACACTCACTCCGTTAGGAGGCAACTCTCTCAGTTTACACTAGGCTACTTCAGCTGGAAGTTTTAACAACTGTGGACTTGACTAGTGTAAGCTTTCGTTCAGCTGACGGTAGCGCTGCCATCTCCTTGCTTAACTAGTTGTAACAGTCGCTAGCTAGTCGAAGTTTACTTTCGTAGATGTAGCAAACCATGTTCAATCTTTCTGCCAATTAACATTAGCCTACTATAACTTCATTGAGTAGCCTATAGGCTAAATGCCAAACTCCGATGTTGATCCGTCATCATTGCACCCTCGATTGACGTTTACCACAGTAGCCAAAATATGTGCGGATTCTTTGAACTCTTTTGAACACAGATCCGCTGTTTATAAGGCCATAGCATAGGGCCTACAGATGTACTGTTTGTACAACAACAGGACAGGAGCACGCAAAATACATCATTCAATCTTTATGGACGAAAATCTCACTTGTCCCACCGGCAAACGCGCTAAAACCAGGTCGGGGGCCCCCTAGCGGCTCGGGGCTCCAAGCAGTTGCTTGGTTTGCCTGTTGACAAGGTGCGCCTCTGGATGTATGTACAAACAGGCCGCAATGATGTAAAAGCGCAAACTGCCTGTCGCGGGAGCTGAAAGTGGCAGATTGCGATTGTCATGTCATGCATATGCATTCATGGGAGGATCCAGGAGAAAGTGGGAGTTTAGCGTAAAAAGATGAGGGGAAGAGTAAAGAGCGCCTAATTATGTATTCCGCGGTATGTACAAAGACTGCTCCTGAAAGCGCACGTCTATTCTGCGCCTAAATACTGCGCCTTGTAAAAGCAGGTGTTAATCCAAATTGAAGTTCAGTGCTTCAATAAGAGAACCTTTCAAAGACAACAGAATCGCTATTTAGAGCACCAGTTTTGCAAGTCTTTGTAGGCTACTATCAAAACAGGGTGTCCGCGCGGTAGTAAAAGGTAGTAAATAGAATCTACCAAAATTAAGGCCCTTGAAAGGTAGTAAAAGGTAATAAATGCAATTTGACTTGGTAGTAAATTTTTCATCACCACCTCAATATATGATTTTACATTTTTTGCTTAATATTTGTGTCTACAAGTTTTAACTGCATCTTGCCTAATTAAAAAATATATAGGGGAGCGCGGGGCACAAAGTAACGCGGGGTTAAATGTAACACAGACTTTTTCCCTATTTGCAGGGGGTTGATCGAGGCATGCTATTGGTCAGTTAATCACACTACTATGAGACGGTGTTCCACAAATTTTCAGTCAGTATGGACGTGTTTCCACGTAGATCTGCAGCAAAACGCCTTTTGAAGACATCAACGTAAATGTCTAAGTGGTACTTGTCTTTCCATTACTGAGTTGTGGGTGCAGCTCACTGACTCCAATCTTGTATCATCTTAATAACCGTCTTGTAGGCTAAAAATGAACACCGTTTTGAAACATGTAGCCAACTCATAGCAGGAGCTAGCTTATCTTATAACAAACGTGACCCAGCGGGGTTAGTTGTAACACGCTGTTACAACTAAGCCACTCATACTGTATAATGATGTTGCAATACAAAAATATGTGCGTATTAGTGTTAGGTTAGTTAGTTTTTGTGATGTTTTGCATTTTGCCTCATGTGTTTTCAGGTTTGAGGGCTTTTCTTGGCAGGATTGACCTTGGTTAGACTCTTAGCTTCCATTGGCGCATATTTCTCATGTTATTTCTCCGTAGAAAATAAAGTCAATTTTCGACACATGTCTGTTGTTAGTTCATGACTTATGTATCATAAATAGTCAGATCCTATTCTATCATACACATTCAGATACATTTATTGAATTAATTTCATTAAAAACAGCCTTTGGGATGAGTGTTACAACTAACCCCGCATATGGGGCAGGTTGTAACATTTCACCTATCGCCACTCTCGGTGGAATTGTAAAAGAACAGTAGCTCCTACAAACAAACTTCCAGTGCATATGTGTAACAGAGATATGTATGTTGCTTGTTAAAAAGTATAACTAGTGAAACTCAAATGATTTTAGAATTATTTAGCCATAACCAAAAAGTGTTACTTTGTGCCCCGCGCTCCCCTACGTGCTAACAGGACCTGAGTGAGTCGCAGTCGATAGCAATGATGTAGAAGTAAACTGTGTTGAGTTCCGTGGTTGACAGCCTATCAGCGACGCCAACAAACAACATTTTCGCCTTTTTGCTTCAGTTGATATTACAGGGATACAAACAACGCGCTTTTCGGTGACTCCTTCACGTTGCTTTGGGCGACTTATATGAATCGTGCAGATCCGAAGAGTTTTTTAGGGGCCAGGGATGCAGGGATGCTTTTCGGCGACTCTCGCGTTTTTCACGTCATCTATCTAGGCCCTACCGCAGGCTACCAGAGCAGCGTTTATCATATGGGCCTGCTGGTCTGGTGTCCGGTGCTTCTGTCACTCATCTAATAATATTTGTTTATGTAGCAAAGGAGCGGTAGATGTAGGCCTAGGCTAGCCTATCACTCTGATAGCAGCTAAAAAAATATAGGCTACACTCACTCCGTTAGGAGGCAACTCTCTCAGTTTACACTAGGCTACTTCAGCTGGAAGTTTTAACAACTGTGGACTTGACTAGTGTAAGCTTTCGTTCAGCTGACGGTAGCGCTGCCATCTCCTTGCTTAACTAGTTGTAACAGTCGCTAGCTAGTCGAAGTTTACTTTCGTAGATGTAGCAAACCATGTTCAATCTTTCTGCCAATTAACATTAGCCTACTATAACTTCATTGAGTAGCCTATAGGCTAAATGCCAAACTCCGATGTTGATCCGTCATCATTGCACCCTCGATTGACGTTTACCACAGTAGCCAAAATATGTGCGGATTCTTTGAACTCTTTTGAACACAGATCCGCTGTTTATAAGGCCATACCATAGGGCCTACAGATGTACTGTTTGTACAACAACAGGACAGGAGCACGCAAAATACATCATTCAATCTTTATGGACGAAAATCTCACTTGTCCCACCGGCAAACGCGCTAAAACCAGGTCGGGGGCCCCCTAGCGGCTCGGGGCTCCAAGCAGTTGCTTGGTTTGCCTGTTGACAAGGTGCGCCTCTGGATGTATGTACAAACAGGCCGCAATGATGTAAAAGCGCAAACTGCCTGTCGCGGGAGCTGAAAGTGGCAGATTGCGATTGTCATGTCATGCATATGCATTCATGGGAGGATCCAGGAGAAAGTGGGAGTTTAGCGTAAAAAGATGAGGGGAAGAGTAAAGAGCGCCTAATTATGTATTCCGCGGTATGTACAAAGACTGCTCCTGAAAGCGCACGTCTATTCTGCGCCTAAATACTGCGCCTTGTAAAAGCAGGTGTTAATCCAAATTGAAGTTCAGTGCTTCAATAAGAGAACCTTTCAAAGACAACAGAATCGCTATTTAGAGCACCAGTTTTGCAAGTCTTTGTAGGCTACTATCAAAACAGGGTGTCCGCGCGGTAGTAAAAGGTAGTAAATAGAATCTACCAAAATTAAGGCCCTTGAAAGGTAGTAAAAGGTAATAAATGCAATTTGACTTGGTAGTAAATTTTTCATCACCACCTCAATATATGATTTTACATTTTTTGCTTAATATTTGTGTCTACAAGTTTTAACTGCATCTTGCCTAATTAAAAAATATATACGTGCTAACAGGACCTGAGTGAGTCGCAGTCGATAGCAATGATGTAGAAGTAAACTGTGTTGAGTTCCGTGGTTGACAGCCTATCAGCGACGCCAACAAACAACATTTTCGCCTTTTTGCTTCAGTTGATATTACAGGGATACAAACAACGCGCTTTTCGGTGACTCCTTCACGTTGCTTTGGGCGACTTATATGAATCGTGCAGATCCGAAGAGTTTTTTAGGGGCCAGGGATGCAGGGATGCTTTTCGGCGACTCTCGCGTTTTTCACGTCATCTATCTAGGCCCTACCGCAGGCTACCAGAGCAGCGTTTATCATATGGGCCTGCTGGTCTGGTGTCCGGTGCTTCTGTCACTCATCTAATAATATTTGTTTATGTAGCAAAGGAGCGGTAGATGTAGGCCTAGGCTAGCCTATCACTCTGATAGCAGCTAAAAAAATATAGGCTACACTCACTCCGTTAGGAGGCAACTCTCTCAGTTTACACTAGGCTACTTCAGCTGGAAGTTTTAACAACTGTGGACTTGACTAGTGTAAGCTTTCGTTCAGCTGACGGTAGCGCTGCCATCTGACTGTGATCATCCAGAACCGTGCAATAAAATTCCACCTATCCCATCAGTAACAAAGTTCGAACTAGTCACTGACATAGTAACCGACAACATTTTTTTAACGTAACCTAGACCTAGTATCTAATGTTACGTAATTGCAAGAAAACGAGTGAAAACAATTCCTTAGTTTTAACCACGCAAGTGCGCGTATCATTTATTAAAACGGTAGAAAACTGAATCAAAGACGGTGCATCAACAAAAACAGCATGCAGTTTAAAAGTCCCGTCATTTAAAGTCCCAGACATTTAAAGGGACAGCGATCACTCAAGACAGACCTACACCACAACTGAGTGATGAACGTGAAATTCTTTGAATAGCCTACAAAACACTGCATTTAGATGACAACTGCGTGAAGAACCACGCTAAAGTTGATGGCGAATTAAGTTTATGGCATTCACATTTAAATCATTCAATAGCCTATGAAAACTTGATCAGTTAAATTGTTCTCATAAAAGGAGCAGCAGGCCTACAAAATATTCCAAATAGGCTAGTTTTATTGCAGTGACAGAAAACTCCAACATATGAGTTTAAAACCATGTTAAATTTGAAAGCATCTAGCTAGTGACAGGAGGTTTTAGGGGGGGAAAGAAACTCTGTAACCTACTTGATTCCACAGTCAATGTTCAGTATTTGGCCTATAATTTAGCCTATAATATTGGCATTTGAATCCATGAAAACTAACCAAAATCTATAATTTCCTATCGACAACAGACCAGTAATGCATCGAATCGCATTGCTACACATTTTGAAGTATTGAAAAGAATCAAATCAATGGCTTAAAGAATCTATATTTTATCAAATTGTGATTAAACTTGATTTACACTCCTAAATGGCATCCTTACCTACCTACCTAACTGTTGTTTTGGGAAGTATTTATCATGCAAGCATCGTGCATCCATGCTGAGTAATGCAATGAAATAATAGTTTTCAATTTTGCATCAGTAAAGCAGTCCACTGATGTGCATGTTTTCACGGACTGCTTTGTGTCAAATGTGCAACAACAATACCATACCAATAATAATGGCTTTATCCATATAAATAGATTTCTGGGCCTATCCTTAGACTGGAGTTGTTGTTTTTTTTTGGGGGGGGGGGGGGGGGGAGGGGTAGTCGGTGTTTGTTCTTCATTTTTCACCACACATGTTTGGTGTTTTAGCGTCATTTGTGCCAAGGTTATCATTCACCTTATTAGGGCTAAGGGCTGGTTAGGATAACTCAAGAGCTAGGGTTAAGGTAAGGACAACTGAAACTGAACTCCTCGACACTACAAAAAAACATTGTCATTGACAATGACCATACTTAATGATCACAATTAGAAATTATTAGTGTACCTAATATTTATGATTTATACCTTATAGCAAGTAGTAAGTGGTACCACCCCCCCCCCCCCCCAAAAAAAAGGGCTGCTGCTTGATGTCGTGTTGGTAGTAAAAAATATTGTGGAGGTAGTAAAAAAGGTAGTAAAAGGTAGTAAATTCAACTCTATGATTCCTGCATATACCCTGCAAAAGCAACATTAACTTTCGTTGGCCTTTCGAATGTCTTACTTTCACTTTCACGTCATTCACTTAAACTTTCCTACTTGCTAGATTTGACCAATCTTCCATAGCCTACGTTCACAAGTAGTTTGAGTAGAACTACTGATCTTCATTATCTCCTTGCTCGTTGACATCTTATCATCTATGGTATTATTTCATTATCGCTAAACGTTTGATTCTTTTTAATGTTGTCATCAGTTAACTTCATTCAACTGCGCTTGTAGGCTCTGCCATTCAGTTGTGGACGTTCGTAAATTGCGTTTATGGGCGGAGAGAGGCAGAGAAAGGCGCAGTTTACACCAAGGATTGAACGATTGATAAATACGACGGAAACTTGGGTCTGTCAGTGTTCGCAGTCTGCGGTTTGTCCATGGCGCTGATAACGTTACGTTCGCAAATGTACATACATCTGGCCCTAAGTGTCTTGTGAATGAACTGTCAAGAGTTATAAACTATAACAAGTTCAACATATAACAGTATTCACATACTGGTTCGTATTGGCTTCTCTGAAGCATAGGGTGTCCTGGTTTTCAGGGAGATCCCATCCATGGTCTCCAGCTAGACAAGATTGCCCTCCACCTCGAACACCCTTGGAATTATTACGAAATGACATGAATATCAACCTACATCATATTATTGAGGTGTTACATAAGGGTCACAACCTAATAACAGCATAATAAATATTTACCTGTACTTGAGGTGTTACATAAGGGTCACAACCTAATAACAACACAATATTTATATTTACCTGTACTTGGTTGGCCAATCAGGCTTCGTCATCCCTGGCCTCCCTCGTTTCCGCTCATCTTTTTTGAGCACCTCCATGCCGCCTGGTTTGATGAGGAACCTCTTCATGCCCCTTTTGCTCCTGTTCCTGTACGCAACCTTCTGTCGCTGCTGGACCTTCTCCAGGTTAGCATGCACCTGATGATATAATAGAGCAATGCTGTGCACAACTTGTGTGCATTGAATGTATGCATCCACTTAGCACCAGCTGACCTTCTCAAAGACCTCCGCGTCCCTCTCTGCCCGTTCTTTAACATAGGCCTCAACGTCGTCTTCGTCCGCAGTGTCCACATACTCTTGTTCTGTCTCTCCAGTGATCTAATATTCACATAACACATTAGTCTGTCACTATATCCTTTTTACAAATCATTTACACATAATTTCAGGGTAACTGAACTGAAATACCTCACTGAAGAGACGTGGCTCCCGCCCGTACATTAACCGGAACGGCAAGAACCTAGATGAGGATTGGACAGAGGAATTATGTGCAAAAACAATATTTTTTAAATTGTCCTCCCACCTGTCCTGATGCCCATCAAGGGTCTTCCCAATCGCTCTCTTCAGCGTCTGGTTGGTCCTCTCATCCAAACCTATGAGGTGAAGTGAAATTGCAAACATTATTTTTGCCCAGCAAACTACTTACACAAGTATCGAATAGTGGTCAAATGCTGTTATACTGACCATTCGTCTGAGGGTGGTAGGCGGAAGTCATACGGTGCTTGACACCGTACCTTTGGAACATGGCTGCATTAACCGGGCAATAACAAAGAATTATTATATTCTAAAAATTGTAATATTGTAATCATAATTGGCATAGAATATTACACTATTTCTGAATGGAAAACCACCTCGTTGCAGGACTCCCTCCCTCTGTCTGTTAAAATGATCTCTGGCACACCATGGCTCATGAAGATGTCCATCAAAGCCTTGACAAAAGCAACAACAAATAAAATTCAAGCGCCACTGCAAAAAAAGTTTTTAAAAAAAATAGACGCAAGTGAACTTCAGGAACAGCTGCTGTTCGTTCAGGTTTCATGTCAACAATAGTAGGCTAACTTTGAATGAAGGCGCAGTCAGGGATTCCACAGGAGATCACGGTTGTTTGTGTTTATGTTTATTAGCAGACGCAATTTTGTGCAAAAAAACGTAGCCTACATTATGTTAACCAAGGAACCAAATTAAACACGCCAGCGAGATAGCTCGCCCCTACCTTCAGTAGCCTATTCCCAGATAAATTCCACGCATTGTTTCGTTTTTGTTTGTGATACAGGTAATGCTTTCAAGCCCTGTGTTGCTAACATACCCAGGCTGTAAAAATAAGGTCTAGCTAGCCTATTGGTGGGTTTAATTGAATTTGAGTAATAGGATACGCAATCATTTACATCTGAGATAGTTTTCTAATTCCTGTAGAGCTCACCAAAATTATAGATATGATACAAGACACTTATCTGCTATAATCCAAGATAGATTTTCTTAGAGTTTTTGAGCATTTATTTTACCAAATGACATGGGAAACATAATTAATTTAATTCACATATTCTTATACCCTGGAAATCCAGAGTTCTCGCGAGAGCACAATTTGAATTGTGCCCGCAAGATACTCTGGCCACGAGCAATTATCCAAATTTCTTCTATCTCTCGAGCGTGAGGGACCAATCAAATCAGTGTAGGCGGGACAAAGGCGATCGTGAATTGTTGTGATTGGTCGTAGCGTTATCCAACTGCGTGCAGTGAGAGTTTCAAATGCATGCTTGGTGCCGCCCCTCGAATTGGGCCATTTTCATTACTCGTGGCCAGACCCTTAATCTGAAAGATTCCAGGGTCTGGTTTACCAGGCTAATATTCTTATGCACAATGCACAACAACGCTACTAAGTTAGCTTAAAACCGTGAGAATCAAGCAAGCCTCACGGGTCGTCACGGCATTAAAGTGACAGGCACTCAATACGACTTGCACAGTATAAACTATATAGACTTCTCTTTCATGTCATTACACTGTATTGTAATGGCATGAAAGAGAAGTCTATATAGTTTATACAGTGCTGTGCAAAAAAAGACACCCATGCTGAAATTGACTAAAGGGGGGGAATAAAAAACATATTTTGCCTTTTGTCTTAATGCCTTAATTTAAAAAAAAAAAAAAAGGACATCAATTATTTTTTAATGTATCATGTATCTTAAATAATAAACGTTATTATATAAATAAATGTCTTAACTTATGCACAGCACTGTATATTCTAAATAGTAATAGTTTGTACAGTGGCCTACAGTGTACAGTGGCTAATTACTAATGATGTAAATGAAAAAGGTGAAAGAAAAACATGAATAATCCTGTTCAAGTACTGCAATAATCATGCTTTGTAAATGCTTGTGTTGATGGTTATGTCATAATTTGTAACTCAATCTGTCCATTTCTTTCACAAAATCCACCAGAAGTCACCATTTAAGGAGTGACTCTATGTTCTTTTTTGGGGGGGGGCTTTCTACGATCAACAGCACCGCTGCTGGAAAAATTTCTAGGGGAAACACTGTGGCGATACTTATACTATAATACATACCTGAGAAGTCGCATCAGCACATCTCCGCACAATGGGCCTTGCCTCCACCCACTTCGTGAAAAAATCTGTGGCTGTGAGGCAGAAAGTGTTTCCCTTGCTGGACTTTCTTAAAGGTCCAATGAGATGATTGGTATACATGACATAATGACATAATTGTTTGAGACAGACAGGCAAGAAATTATTACAAAGGACTTTACTTTACATTGCACACATATATTTTCTGGCCATTCAGTGAAGGTAACATCAAACATTGTTTTTATTCTACCAATCATGTGCCAGGGAGCCACTGGCTTGATGGGCTTTAGTTCTGGAGTCTGGGTCTTCACTTTTTCGAATTGCTGGCACGACATACAGGTGCTGATCTGAAAAGAACAAGCTTATTCACCTTTAGGTCTTGTTCATGGGTACATACTATGATATCTTCTAGAAGTGTTAACATTAGTTCACAACAATCCTTAGCCACTTTGCCGTTTAGAATAGGCTATTTAACAGAACACACATTTACCGAGTAACTGTACTTAAGTTGACAGTGAAACGTGTAATTTAACGTTATGTTAGTAACGTAAATAAATACTGATTGCCTTGAAGACAGTAGCTCTTCGCTGCCTTTCTGATGGCTCTTTTGGCCGACTCGGTACACCCCTCTCTGTACTTCTCCTTATCTGAAAGATAAAACAAAATATCATTAAAAGAAACCATACTTACCTTGTAAAATCTTCTATAAAAATGGAAAAACTTGAGAAACTTAGGGAAATTTGAGCCTAGTAAGTGTGCTTGTTTTTTGCGATGACCAGTCTCTGAAGCTCCAGGATCTTCTCCAACACACATCCTCTACATACTTACAGCACACTGCCCCCACCTACCCACACACACACTACACACACACACAGTCACTGCTCCACTCCCCTCCCGCCCACACACACATCTTCACTGTCATCACTCACATACATCATACATACAGTACTCTGCTTGCAATAGTAAGTCCCTTCACCATACTTGCAGTACACTGCCCCCTCCCTCCCCTACATACACAGCACATTATTTCATCAGGAAGCTTCTCCAACACACATCCCCAACATACTGTAGCGTCGGCGCAAAAAGACTGTGTTAGCGTTCTCATGCGAAAAGCATGCTGGGATACGAGAGCGAACAATCGGGGGGTTTATGTCGTTATTCTCCTAAGTTATAAGTGTAAAGTTGGTGTCTTTATTGTAACATGTTTCCCTTTTAGTTTTCCCTCATGTGTGATCCTTTTTGTGTGGGGGGCTGGACCTCCCCTGTTGGTGTAGTGCGTGTGATTGCTTGTCCTGCTCTGTGTGCACTGTGTTCTGTGTCTGTGTCCCTGCCCTCGTTCTCAAGCCATTAAAGCTGACATTGAACAACGCTTGGTGTCGTGTGCGATCAACCGTTACAATACTTACAGCACACTGCCCCCCCCCCCCCCCCCCCCCCCCCCCCAATACACAGCACATTGTCTCATGAGGAAGCTTGTCCAACACACATATTGCACACTGCCCTCTCCCCACATACACAGCACACTATCCCATCTCCCCTGTCATCCCCCCAACACACACACCAAGACCCCTGGCAGTTGGGATCTGCCCAAGGTTTCTCCCTTGGTAAGGGAGTTTTCCCTTGCCCCTGTTGCTTATGGGTGCTCCTTGTTGGTGCCCCCCCCCCATCTCAATCCTCCCCCACCTTGGTTATGCAGCCCTTGCCACTTAATCTACTAAACCCCTCTTTTACTGCACTTTTTACCCCCCCCCCCCCATAAATGCACAAATAGGCTGACACCAGACATAATTTCACTGCATTTCTTACTTCCAGTAACTATATGCATGTGACAATAAACTTCCTTGTATCCTGAGGTAAATGACAGTTCTGTCATCCGTGAGCTGAGCACTTATAGCAACCATCCTAGCAACGACCCCAGGATTCTATGATAAACATTAAAAGTGAGATTGGAACGTTATTATTACATCACCCGGAACTTTTTCGCAAGCCGGAACAAATAGAGTCCCGAAGTGTGACGTAGCGTTTCCATGACAGCAGAATCACTGGATCTAAACAAACTTTCGAAGTGGCATAAATAGCATTGAATTTAGACATGTGGCATCATGGCACCGCATGCTGTGAAGTTACATGCAGGTCTCTTTTACGGAGGAAACCCATGCTAAAATAAAACTCTGTAGTCACGTATTTGATCGTGTTGGTATGAATATATGTTGTAGTATGTGATTCCTACTGTGTAAAAAAATATACTAACGTCTTAGAAACGTTGTAAAATTATTGAAATAGATTAAGAAAGCCACCGCTATGGCGATTTCACTGGTTAGATTGATTTGTTTAGATCCAGTGAAATTGCTGCCTTGGCAACGCTAAAATGTTACATTTACACTCATGTATTTACACTTGGCATGACAATAGAAACACAATTACACATCTACCTAACAAACCAATGAAGTTCCATGAGCGGAATTTTGGCCAAAGTCATCCTTCTTAGTTTAGTCCTGAAATCACATCCAACAATGAAGTAGTATGGGTAAAGCATACATTTCCAGAATCCTTGGAGTCCAGAGAATATTTCAGTTTCTGTCTTTTGTATCTGTAATATTCTCTGATGCCACAGGGCATAAAGAAAGTGTATAGTTTAGGCGGAAATTGTGGGAAATGTTGTGTTTTTGACGGTTCAAAGAGCTCCAGTGATCTCTGTGTTTGTCAGAGGGCTTCACCAATGTGCTTAAATGATGTACTCTTCAAGGTGATACCAAACACAATATTATACAACACTGACAAGTGTCTTAACCATGGCTTCAACCAGGATATGCACCAGGCGTCTAAAATGCGAGGGTGGTTTACTTCATTAGGTGATAACCACTAAAAAGCTACCAATCTCAGAGGTCTATCATATCAAAACATAAACTAGGGATGTGTAGGTATAAAAAAAAATCACAACTAGAATTTGCCCACCCAGATGGTACCGGTATCTGGTCTGGCCCATGGACTAACAGCTACAGTGGTGTAACAGTATCTGAAGCAATAGTAGGATTTGAGGCTGCATAATCCCAGTAACCAGTTTCCAATTGTGTGTGTGTGTGTGTGTGTGTGTGTGTGTACGTACACATGCACATGGTAGGATCATGAATCCGAAGGTTAGGTTGGTGAAGATGCTGCTGTCTGTTGATGCCCATGTCATTGAAGGAGAAATTTTGGATTACTAAAATTTTTTATATTCTGTGTATGCTTTCTATACATTCAATACTGTGCATCAACTTTGCTTTGTCTGTCATTTGCTCTCTCCATGTCATGATTTTCTAATAAAGGTCATGCGACCCCCTTTGTCACGAGTTAAGGGTATTCTGCCTGAGGCAGTAATATTAGGAATATCCCGACAGGAACTAGACTATGGCAAGAGAATGCTGAAGGATGTATATGTATTGTATTGACCAATTATCTACTTACTTGGAGTAGCCACATGACTTGCGTATGGCGCATGGATCACATGCTATCTCCAAGAAGTGTATATGTATTGTTGTATTTCTGCATGTATGAGGATTTTTGGAAAAGACCATTGTACTCATGTGATTTGTATTACCAATGTAATTAACATGTATAAGATGGGGCTTCGCCCTAGAGAACTTTGAGTAGTGTTACTGGAACATGCTGTTGCTAGTGACCTGCTCCCGGTATCGTGAATAAACCTGCAGTGGTTCCTCACACCTGAGTGTTGCCTGGATATTTTTGACCACATTTTGGTGGCAGCGGTGGGATACCTAACTCCGAGACGCGGCGGTGAAACCTGGAAGGCGTAGGACCCGAAAAGGCCTTACGGGAGATCTATTTTTGATTTTGGGACAATACCGTGGAAAAAAGGCAACATCGCCCGCGGGACCCATCCTTGCCGGAAGGGAGTCATCCTGTGTCTCGGATACGGTATTACCGTATTGTGGTCACAGGCACCTAGGTGGTGAGTGGGAAGCGATTTTTTTCTACCGCTTTGTAGTTAAGAATTGGCTTGTGTGCCGGGGTGCCACCGAAGCAATCTGCTCTACTTGTAGGAAGGTAGAAAGGTTGGCTTGTGAGCACAGCCGAAGAGCAATCGATAAAGGATCTGCTAAGAGAAGCAATCGGTAGGATTGGCTTAAAGCGTTTGATACGGGGATTGGATTGGTTGAGAATATTGCTATTGTACTCTGATAGTTTGCTCTGTTTTAGGCGTGAGGTAATTTGGCTAATAAAAATATATTAAAGGGACACTGCTATGGGGACTAGTAATAGTAAAACTGTTAAATTGCCCAAAGGTATACATAATTATGGATGTTTAAAAAATATGGATAAGAAATATGGACCTGAATGTGTAGATGAATGTTTATTGAATAAGTGGAGTAGATGGACTGAAGGAAAATTTCCTTTAGATGTAACGTTGAGTTTTGGAAAGGTTAACTGAATGTAGGGCTAAGATGGAAAGGAAGGCTAGGCCTTTTAAGTATGATTTGTTTGATAAGTGGGAAAAAAGAGAAGCGAGGGAAAGAGAGGAGAAGAGAAAAGTTATGGAACGGAAAGAGCAGGGCCAGAGAGAGAGAGAGAAGGTTTGTGCGGAGCTATGGACATTTCAACTGAAGTCTATGTGCAGATGAGTGAACCTGACCTCCAGCCCTTATAGTCCGTAAATCTCCACCACCATTCCCTTCAGCACCCCCTACACCACAACCAGCTGTGGCTGTTCCTGCCCCTAAGCCCCTGCAAGTATTCACCTACTGAAGATTGGACTAAAATGGCTTTTTCTCAGCTTACAACAGACTGCTAGAGAATTCTTGGGAAGAGTGGCTTCAGCAGTTAACAAACTTTGTGGAGTAAGGAGAACAGGATTTAGGTGGACTGAAAGAAACGGTTGCTGGAATTGTGGAGACGTAGAACACATAGCGAGATATTGTCCGAAGCAGGGTGATTGGAGACAAGACGGGGATAAATCATCACAACGACGCCCTCAGGGTCCGGTCTGGACACAGAATGGAAATTCTGAATAGGACAGGGAGGACTCTGAACAGGGGGCTCCGGGACCCCTCACCAACACTTCTGTATCACCCTATGAACTTTATCCACAACTGACTTTAAATGCTGCCGCACAACCTAAGCTAACTCTTTCTCTGAATGGTAATGATGTATCTTTTTAGTTGATACAGGAGCGGATGTTAGTACATGTGGTGGATTTCTATGACTTAACGGATGCATGTATGGTTTTTATAAACTTTGATATTACTGCAATTATTATGAGACTTCAAGGCCTGTACACATCTTAAACAGACCAGACCAGCAGTCAAGGAGTGGGGTGAAGGAGTTCACAGTGACACCTGGCTAGATGGTCGAGGTGAAGGAGTTCACAGTGAACTAGATGGCCGAGAGCGAGAGGATGATGTAATTGGATGATGTAATGGTGGTAACAGCAAGGCCAAGTAACAGGTGGCAAGATAAGAAGCCCTGTTACAACTGGACTTTATGCATGACGAGACAATGGGTTCCACCAATAGTCGTAACCTTGGTGGATGCTGATAGGCCAACAGGTGTCTTTCGAGGGAGGCGAGAAGGCCCAACTTCAAGGTTAAGGAGTATAAAAGATAGGCCGCAGCCATTTTGATTTCAGATCTCATCGGGGGCGCCAGCTGATGACATCTCACATCACCCTATTGCTTGACACCTGGTCTGGACATCGTTTAGGCTGGACTATCATTGCAATACGGTGAATAAAGATCAACAGTCTTCAGAGATCTCCTGTCTGCATTGTCTCCTTCGGACGCTTTGTTCCAGAGTGCTAATTAGTAAGTAGTTAAGTGATAAATTGTTCATTGGATTCGGAAGTGGACCGGTTTTTCCACGACATACACTTGGAAGGAAAGATAGTTTTTAACATTAAAAAGCAATAGAGTTATATATGTAACAGGAGCTTCAGGTCAATCAGTGGCAGAACCAGTTTCTACCCCTTTAGTGGTTCAATATGAACATCAGACAGTAGAACATTCTTTTCTCCTGAGCAGTGTTTGCCCTGAAAATTTACTAGGCCGAGATCTAATGTGTAAATTAAATCTTACACTTTTTCTTTCTCCTGAAGGAGTAGGTCTAGAAGGGCCCATTTATCTGTATTGTCAGAAAGTTAACCCCACATGGATAGGATATGAGTGTAAAGACATTCGTTTAGCATTAAAATCTCCGATCTCGGTTCTAGAAAAGACAGAAACCCCTGAGCAATTTCAGTGTACAATCGCATGTTTTCAAGGCTCTCCAGATCAGCTGTATGTGAAAGAGTGGTACCAGATAGGAAATAGTATTGAAACTATTGACCTCTAAAATCTACTCTGCAGTAGTAGTAGACCTGTCTCCAGGTCTGAAATATTTGTTTGCAAACCCAAATTCTTATCCACATGTTGCATTGGTGAAAGCCCAAGATAATTGGATTGATTTAGGGCCGTTTGTGAAAGCGTGTGTGAATGCTAAAGATTGGACAGTGGTCCGAGATACCCCAAATTTGTTTTATTAGCCATCACAAGATGCATGCAAGATGCATAGTGTTCTTTGAAAGTTACTCCTGTGCAGAAAGAGCTCTCTGCATGTTTAATACCCTCATTAACCCAACCCAATAAATGGAGGGTTCTCTCTTTAAAAGAGAAAGCAGATCTGTTAGCCGCTGTTCCAGATAATCTCTGGGCAGCTGATAGTTATGACTTTGGGACTCTATCTACTGCTCAACCATTAAAAATATGCGCAAAAACATTGCATTACCCGTCGAAAGCCCAATATCCGTTGTCGAAAGAGGCTAAGCAAGGGATAGAGCCCGTATTCAAATCATTATTGGACAGGGGAGCTATTGTGCGTTGCAGTTCCTCCCCAGTTAACACACCAATTTTGCCCGTTAAGAAGTATGATGGCACTTGGAGATTTGTGCAAGATTTAAGACTTGTTAACGACGCTATTCATCCGAGGCATCCTATTGTGCCAAATCCTTGCACAATTCTCTCTAGTCTGCCATCCACTGCGAAGTTTTATTCTGTAATTGATATTAAAAATGCGTTTTTTATGATAAGAGTACATCCTGCCTCTCAATTTTGGTTTGCCTTCACCTTTAAAGGTCAAAGGTATACTTGGAGTCGTTTGCCTATGGGATACACAGAATCACCTTCAGTGTTTAATGAGGCATTAGTGGCCTGTCTGACACAATTCACTCCACTGGCAGGAAGTACTGTTATTTCTTATGTTGATGATGTTTTATTAGGAAGTCCATCAAAAGAATCATGCCTGATTGACACAGTGGCATTGCTGAAATACCTGGCCAGGGTGGGACTTAAAGTCTCTAAAGAAAAGTTGCAACTCAAGCACTTGGGTCATATACTTACTCCTGGCTGCAGGGCCCTGGATGCGTCACGCATCACTGCAATTACTGGCTGTCCGAGACCCAGGACAAAGCAGCAATTGTTAAGCTTCTTAGGAATGATTGGTTATTGTCGTGTTTGGATTTTAGACTTCTCGGAGAAGGCACAAACTCTCCGAACGTGTGTAAATGCTTGTAAGAGTTTGACTGACATTATGACTTGGACTGACGACTGTGAGACTGTTTTTGTGATTTTTGAAACAAGCTTTAGCTTCAGCTCCAGCTTTGGGATTGCCCAATCTTGATTTTCATTTGCTTGTGTGTGAAAAGGAGGTTACATGTCTGGGGTATTATGTCAGTTGCATGGTGGACAGTATAGACCAATAGCCTATCTGTCAAAGAGACTGGATCCGGTAGCAAGAGGCTGGGTGCCTTGTTTGAAGTCTGTTGCAGCTGCTTCAAATGCAGTAATGGCTTGTGTGGATCTAGTATTAATGCATCCTTTGACTGTTCATGTTCCACATGACGTGCATGCATTGCTTTTACAAGCAAAGACATCACATCTGACAACTGCCCGCCTCCTCTCGTACCAACATGTGTTATTGACTTTAGCACATGTCACACTTGTACGTTGTACCACCCATCGACATTATTACCTACCGTGAAGATGGTGAAAGCCATGATTGCTGTGATGTCATAACAATTTGTACTAAACCTCGTCCTGATATATCTGAGGAATCCCTTACTAACCCTGACTTAATTTTTTATGTCAATGGTTCCTCATTACGCTTGGAATCTGGAGAGGTAGGGAGTGGCTACGCTGTGGTGAATCAATTTGAAGTGGTTGAATCTTACTCGCTCCCTCCAACTTTTTCTGCCCAATCTGCTGAGTTGATTGGACTTTTTCGAGCTTGTGTGTTGGCAGCTGGAAAATCTGTTTGCATATACACTGATAGTCGTTATTGCTGGGGAATTGTTCATGACCATGGAGCAATATGGAAAGAAAGAGGCTTTCTTACGGCTACTGGTAAACCTGTACAACATAAAGAGTTCATTGTATTGTTGCTGGAGGCAATTCAGCTTCCTTCTGCTTTAGCAGTGGTTAAGTGTGCAGTGCATATTAGAGGCGCTGATGAGGTCAGCCTTGGTAATGAGAGGGCTGACTCGGCTGCTAAAAGTGCCGCGAAGGGGGGAGTTGAGAGGAGGATACCAACAGAGTTTTTAAGACTTTCGAACAAAACACAATTGTTTTTGAATTTGCATATACCAGATATAGTGACATCAGGTCAAGCTTTAAAAGAAGCACAAAAATCAGCAGATATAAAAGAAAAAAGAAAAAGTAAAAATTGTAAAAAGAATGTTTTCATATAGTTGATAAAGTCACTCATGGTTTAGATCATGCGAGTGCAACAGCTATGGTAAAAACAATAGAACAACTTTATTTTGCACCAGGATTCACCACCGCGGCAGCTGCTTACTGTGATAGGTGCATTACCTGTCTTAAACATAACACCGCACCCACAGTGAGAACCCAAGGAGGGCATCACCCACCACCATCAGACCCGTTTGAATATATTATAATGGATTTTATTCAATTGATCAATTAACAAAATGCAAAAGTTATGAATATTGCCTTGTAATTGTAGATATGTTTTCAAAATGGCCAGAATGTTAATGGAATGTTGAAAGATAAACTGACTAAAATAATGGGATGGAATTGGTTGACTGCTCTACCTTTGGTTCTCCTCTACCTCAGAGGCCGTGCATCAAGATCAAAAGGGTTAAGCCCATTTGAGATTTTGACTGCCCGTCCCATGCCAATTCCAGGTTTACCTAATCCTAACCTCATGTAGTTGGTACCTTGTCTGGTTACATGCGAGAACTGATTGCTGCTCTATCTTTTGTTTCTTAACAGGTGCAGTTGACTTTGCCTCAAAGTTTTCTGGATACATACCCAGTGCTTGTTAAGGACTTTCGAAGAAAACGCTGGAAGGAAGAACAGTGGCGCGGACCTTATCAAGTTCTGTTGTCTACACCAGTGAGAATTGCGGAAAGAGACTCTTGGATTCATCTGTCACACTGTAGAGTGGTGAAAGAACCGGAACATTATCTCAACGGATTGTGACTTTATGCTTAAGGTTGACCAGTGGAGGTTTTGGCAAACTTCACCAGTAGGCCTTTGGATATGTTCCATCGGGGATAAGGGAAGTGTTGCAAGATCCTGCTTTTTTAACCTGCATTACAACTAGAAAGTATTGGACTGCAAATGAAGGGAAGTATGCTCTGATTGTTACACATTTTACTAAGTACACATGTGAAGTCCTTTTAGGGTAGGGAAATCAATTAGTGTGGTACACCAGTGTCCATTTAAATTAGTGGATTCAACCATCCATCATCCAAATCAATGGTGGATATTAAAAGTAGAAACAAGATATCAGTATACACTAAACTAGCACTGTTTTATTTCCAGTTTAGCTAGATATTTCATCATCGCTGGACAGTTACCTGGGGAGGGCCTAAAAACCCAAGCCAGCTCTGCTGTTGAAGATAGAATAGAGCTTTTGTTGTTTTGTAACTGGGAGTAGAGTGAGGCTAGTGTTGTTATTCTGTGTGTTCTTACTGATTATGTCCACTTCTCCAGAGGAGGAGATCTGTGGTACTAATAAAGCTTGTGAAGTGGCTTTCCAAGCTAGAACAACTGTAGCAGGGACGAATAAGACCTGCTGGGTGTGCCAAGAAAAGTCTTTTCAAATGCGTGTTTTTCCCTACAGGACTTCTGATGATTCTGTATGCTCTGCATCTCGACTGTGTACTAGTAAAGATTGCCTTAACATAGTAGGTGTGACAGGGATAGAACAATTTTTAGGTGGTTCGTCCTTGAATATTATGTTAACACTAATGGATTCTGTTTGGATAAATAAAACTGGACAAAAGATTTGATAGAATGATATTAAATTGTGAAATTAGTTTTACCCTGATATGATGACCCGGAAATGTTTTTGGACAATGTTATTTGAAATTGGATTTTTCTTTTTTTTTATCTCTTTTTGATTACTAAAATGTCTTTGTGGCCTTAAGCCCCAAAGGGGGGAAATGAAGGAGAAATTTTGGATTACTAACATTTTTTATATTCTGTGTATGCTTTCTATACATTCAATACTGTGCATCAACTTTGCTTTGTCTGTCATTTGCTCTCTCCATGTCATGATTTTCTAATAAAGGTCATGCGACCCCCTTTGTCACGAGTTAAGGGTATTCTGCCTGAGGCAGTAATATTAGGAATATCCCGACAGGAACTAGACTATGGCAAGAGAATGCTGAAGGATGTATATGTATTGTATTGACCAATTATCTACTTACTTGGAGTAGCCACATGACTTGCGTATGGCGCATGGATCACATGCTATCTCCAAGAAGTGTATATGTATTGTTGTATTTCTGCATGTATGAGGATTTTTGGAAAAGACCATTGTACTCATGTGATTTGTATTACCAATGTAATTAACATGTATAAGATGGGGCTTCGCCCTAGAGAACTTTGAGTAGTGTTACTGGAACATGCTGTTGCTAGTGACCTGCTCCCGGTATCGTGAACAAACCTGCAGTGGTTCCTCACACCTGAGTGTTGCCTGGATATTTTTGACCACATCATGTAAAAGGTGAAGATGCTGCTGTCTGTTGATGCCCATGTCATGTAAAAGGTGAAGATGCTGCTGTCTGTTGATGCCCATGTCATGTAAAAGGTGAAGATGCTGCTGTGCTATAGCAACAGCTGCTGTGCTTCGTACACTGAGGAGATAAGCATGCAATTGTGGTTGAAATACTCCCGAAACACAAAGAAAACAAACCAAAATATATCTATGCAAGAACATGGGATGTTGTTGTATTCCAAACAATAAGCCAACAGTCGTGGAAGGGCATTACTACAGTTAAATCTCACTATAATCTAGCTGTGCGATATGTCCCATTTACAACCCATTGATTTCACTCGTGTTCTTGCCGTCCACTAGGCTATTTTGCTGTGGCGCGAACAAAACGTGACGTCACATGCAAGGGGTGAATATTAGGTTGGCAGGATAATGTATAGCCAGCCAGCTGTGATCAGTTGATATAGCATCGGTCGTTTGCAGACATAATCCGATTGAATGCATCATTATTGCACTTCATCTTACTTGTTAACTGACCTGGCTTGTAGCCCGATAGGTTTTTTCAACTGCAACGTTGACAAACATCTTTGAGGTTCAGCTGATGAGCATATCCATTTAGCAGAGGTTTCCATCTCTTGCACAAATAGGCCTAGATTCCCTGCCTTTCATTATATCTTGATCATGCACAAAGCATCATGACACATGCATTTGCCACATAAAATAGATCGGCATAGTAGGCTATTTTATTAATGCACGTTTACAATGTTAGGGATCAGACTTGCTTTAAAAAGGCTTACTGTTATGTTAGGCTACACTTTGCGAAAACTATGCTATGATCTACAGCAGCATCATGTGTGTCAGGCTACGGTTCATTTACACATTAGTTCATTGGAACTGATGAAATTGTATTTGCTGCTTTGATTAATCATTTATTGAATTTGTTATTATCCATCCATAGGATAGATGTCACAAACAACGCTTTAATAAACCTTTAGTGGATGTTATTCCCCCTTGGACTAATTTACAGCCTTTATGTAAAATGCCATCAACTAGTGTAACATTATGTTTCTTCCAATGTGATGTTGTTTAATGAACTTCTAGTAAGACGTGGAAAACATAATAATAGGAGCAGCGCACACATTTAGCACGTATACATGTGCAGGCTACTCCTGCCGACTGTCTCACCATGTCTTGAACGAAACGTCATAAACGTATCGAATCTTGGGGGCCAGGTAGGCCGCGAAGCATACACTCGATTCACACTCTGTTTCGGGAGGAAAGAAGGGTGGGTTCGTCGGCCGAATTCAAAGGAGCCCACAAAATGGGACAGCACTAGTCGCGCCACTATGACGCTACTGGTCTACGAATCTGGCCTTAGAACCATCTAGCCCCTGAAATGAGACACTATGTGGGGTATGTCTGAAATGTCGTTAGAAAGTACCCCTTCCTGAAAACACTGTGTGGGGTATGTGTCAGCAAGTACCCCTTCCTGAAAACACTGTGTGGGGTATGTCTGGGATGTTTTGGTCTTTTGGATGTTATGTCCTAGAACAACTCTTTTGTTTACCTCTTTACAACCAAAACAAAATTTTAAAGCATTTTTTAAAGTGTTAGATATCTGAAAAAATTTTTACATAAATAAAAAGAAAATGCATCAGTCTAGATATGAAGAAAGAGCTTGAATGGGCATGTCTTGTAGATAAATATATGGATACCCATATGTCAGGCCAATTAATTGTCAGTATATTAGTGTGTAGTAGTAATATTCACTTTGTGTCAAGAAATGGGACAAATCTGCAAAATCACTGATTTAACCCGTTTCTGAGAGACATTCAAAAGTCTGATATCCTCTTTGCTGAAAGCAATTCAAGAGAAGTCCTGTCTGGAGAAGGAATACCTGGATGCCAGAGCTGAATTCATGTCATTAGAGTATCGATTGCTACGACGTAGCAGTATTTACTAAAGTACCAAAATCAGGAATCTGATGAAGACGACGATGATGAATCTGAGGAAGAAGCCCCACCCACTAAGAAGGCAAAATCAGGAGTCTGATGATGACGATGATTCAGAGGAAGAAGCCCCACGCCCATTAAGAAGGCAACCCCAGCTAAAGCTACACCTGCCAAGCCCACAGGTCCCTCTAGAGCAGAAGAATCCGATGACGTTAGATGCATCACCACCCTGTGAAAGCTACGCCAGTAAAGCCAGCAGCTCTAGTCAAAAAATCAGAAGAGTCTGACAATGACAAAAATGAGACAAACAGGTCTACCATTACCACCACTCCAGAGCCAGGCGGGTGATTTGAAAATGCCTTTCGCATCGTGGCTGTCCAGTGTATATTTCTTGGAAGAGCACTTGAGTTCCTGCCAGACATTGATGACAATGATGAGTAACTTCCCCAACACTGCTGTATACAGCCAAGAGGGTATTCCATCAACCTCGCAGAACTTCTGTTTGGACACACTGCTCGAGGGGTTCAGTCCATCTGAACTCCTGTTTGGACACACAGTTTGAGGGCGGTTGTAGTTATTGAAATAGTGAGAGGAAGAGGTGCCTCCTAAGAAAGCAGCCAAAGTATTTGTCAAAGAACCAAAATCAGGAAAACCAGCAGGTCTAGTTAAGAAGGCAGAGGAGTCTGATGGGGATGAAGACGGCAATGATGATTATGAGGAAGAAGCCCTGCCCACAAAAAAGACAACCCCAGCTAAAGCTAGGTCCCGCTAGAGCAGAAGAATCTGATGACGACGATGACGAAGAAGCACCACCACCCAAGAAGACTCTTGGGCACTCAAGCGCAGTTGACTTTGTACACTGGCACTTGTATCATTCCTATTTAGCATTGAACGCACAGCGGAATATTCCCTCCACAGACGCAGGTCGTTAAATTAAGAAATAAACTTGCGCTCCTGGGGGCAGTTCAGCGAAAAAAGGCGTGTTGCGGCGCAAACGTTCCCTGGTGCTATTTTGCAGATTCAGAAAACAATTCCGCCACAGACCAGGAAAAACCTAGTCTAAAGTCAGTGGCGGTTATTCAGATGCTATTTTAAGGGCACACGTATGGCCACAGGGGCGCCTGCAGGAATGAATAAATATATGCACAACCATCTACAGACACACCTGTGCACGCACTGAAACATTCAAAGCATTGATAATATTTGTCCGTTTCCCGGTTTTGTTTGTGTGTTGGTCACTTAAAAAGTAGCCTATATAGCCTACAACATCCACATGCAATATCTTTACAACAACGCCTAATAACGACCTATTCATTTGGACAACTTCATTCACCCCTTGCAGACATGTGACTTAAGTCACGTGACGGCTCCATGCTGGACGGCAAATTACATTATGTCATAACGATTATGATGAACTGAACACCATTACTATAACATCTTTGTAGTTCAATGTATTGCTGTTTGGGGTCTGATAGTCAAAGAAAGATGCCAGTGGTGTTGTTAGATGAAATGGGTCATGATCGCAAATGTAAAGTTATTAAAACTGGTGGTAACAGCAAGGGGAGATAACGTTAGGTTGTAACGTTAGGCTACTGTAATTAACATTATGGTAAATGAACACCCATAAGTATTTCTGGACTAAAATATTGCAAAGCGATTTGGTTACTTTATTTGTCATGCTTTTATCAGTTGTAACATAGTCAAAACGTTAAGAATGTCATATCAGAACATGAAATAATAACTTAGCTGCCACACTTATTAGCTATTCTAGCTAACGTTTATCGTAGCTCATGGTGCTAGGGCTAATGTAACTCGTCAGTTTGTACGTTGCCCAGCGAATAAGTAAGCTTACTTCTTACATGTCTTAAAGAGGCCCTATGCAACAATTTTAGCAAAAATGACCTTAATTATGCAGGTTGAGAGTCGTTCTGATGGTTCTACAACACTTTTTGGGTCGTTTGGTGGGTGCTTCGTCTCCCCCTAGTGCTTCTCCGCGGAAAAACCGAATATGCAACTTTCTGGTCACGGTCGGAACACATCCGGATGTAACTCGGCGGAAATACTCGAAAATGTAGTCAGATTTAGTCAGATTGTAGTTTCTAAGAAGACTGCAAAACGGACTCCGACTTGGCTTTGTTGCTGTTGAAATTGTAAGTAGCCTACCTTTGGTTTATTGATGCTAGCTCGCTAGCTATTGGGGGTTTAGCATAGCAGTCACTTGCTACCGAAGCTGCAGGGGGAGCTATGTCGTGAAAAATGCGAGCCCAAATCAGGCGAAAACCCAGAAACATCGAAGGAATAACCAGACCTGCATAGGGCTTCTTTAAGTTAAAGAATTGAAAGAAATAGGAAATAAAAAAAAACCTTGAACGGTATTATCTGTTTACATTCAGACCTTGCCATAGACTTTGCCTAAGTGCTTGTAGTCTGCAGTCCTGTTCAGAATCTATGGTTGCTATAGCAACCGCTGCTGTGCTTCATACACTGACAAGATAACCATTCAATTGTGGTTAAAATACTCCCGAAACACAAAGAAAATACCAAAATATATCTATGCAAGAACATGGGATGTTGTTGTATTCCAAACAATAAGGTAACAGTCGTGGAAGGGCATTACTACGGTTAAATCTCACTATAATCTCCTAGCTGTGCGATATGTCCATTACAACCACTGATCTATAAAGAACACTGAATAGACTATCCCATTGTTGCCGCCCCATCAACAATGAAGCCAATGGAATCGGAACACCGCCGCCATATTGGGACCACTGTAAAAAATGATAGGCCTACAGTAGAAATGCATGAAAAAAGTGAGGCAACTTAATTACACTCGAAAATATAAGGGGAAAATATAACCCTATTATTTAACAAAAATATAGTCTTTAAAAAATCATGGACATTTACTTAAATTATTCATCTATACTAAAAATGTGTAAAATATCTCAATGCAATAAACATAGCCTATTCAAAGGAAACTTCGCTCCGGAAGGCTGCAGACTAAGTGCAAAGCCGTGTTTGTGCTTTTAGTTTTGCGAACTCAGTGAGTGGTTTTGCTATAAGTATTAATAGTTTTAGAAATTGTGCTATAAGAATCACGGTTGTGTTTAAGCATTCGGAAAAAAACTGTAATATGCTGATACTGCTTTGTGTTTTCTGTCACGGTCTGAGGAGCGGCATGCAGGATTGGACCCAATAGCAGACACCAAATCAGGAATTGAAGGGAAAAGACTTTAATGACAAAACTTAGCTTCAAAAGGGAAGTTCAAAAATAAGGAAATCCTGACAGGGCAGGAACAAACTCCACAAAAGGCAGGGCAAAAACTACGGAGCCCCGGATATGTCATGGGGAAAAAAAAAAAAAAAAGTTGTGGCCACGAAATAGCAATTAGTTCCCACAAAGTACTAATTTGTGGCCACGAAATATTAATTTGTTCCCACAAAATAGTAATTCGTTTCCACGAAATAGGTCATTTATGGCCACAAAATATTAATTCGTTCCCACAAAATAGTAATTTGTGGCCACAAAATATGTAGTCTAACGTGCACTGGACAGCTGGGTGAGCAAATCGAGCGCCAGTAGAAGCCTGTCGTGTCTTTTCTCATCACTCCCCACCAGCTCTCAATTCTCTGGTTTGCAGTAGGGTACAACCGGGACGATTGAAACGGGGGACGAATGTGCAACGATGATAGACAGACATCATTTGGACAAAACATAGAGCGTATTAACCTCCGTTGCTCAGCCAAATGCCATCCTGTTACGTCCTGTTATCACGGAGTTACAGGCCATAAACAATTTCTGATGGTCACAAGTTTAGGCTACTTCATTAGCGGTTTATTTTTTATTATTATTAAAGAGTGTTTTTCATTTAAAGGTTTGACTTCATGCTTATTCAGTAGAGCATTTAGTGCTCTCCCCAATCCCAGACGTTCACATTGCATGTTTGTTTAATGGATGCAAAACAGCCTATAATGCTAAATGTCTATGGGGGGACGATTGAAACACCTATTTCATTTGTCCCGACCAGGCAGTAAACCCCATTTATTCTAAGTCAATGCACACGTATCTAGGGTTGGGTATCGTTTGGGTTTTATCCGATACCGGTGCTAAATCGATACTTTTAAAACGGTGCCAGTGCCAAAACGGTGCCTGAACCGGTACTTTGTTTTTAAAATGTTTTAAAGCATGAATTGCTTTTTTTATTGATTTTATTGACAAATTTGAACATGAAATTAAACTGTTATATTCAATTTACTATCAATATCTCATTGCTCCTACGAATAATACATTTAAATGTTAAAACAGCTTGCCATGCATGCACACACAATGGTAAGCTCTGCTTTCAAGTTTACCCAGTGTAGGCGGTTTGCCATAAGGTATGTTAAAACCGCTTGCCATAAAACTGCCAGGTCATGGACAACGGCATTTGCAAGCAAGCTAATCTAACAGGGACTCTACTTTCCAGTTAATTCAGTGTGTTCTCAAATGCTTCAAGAAATTTCATGTCTTAACCCATAACACGCAGTAGTTTTGAACATGTTAGGCTACATGTCGGTGTTGAAGTGTTTAGATTCCCAGCGCTAGCCTAGTAGGCATTTTAACAGCAACTATGGCTATGCGCTAACACCAGTCAGCTAATGTTTAATTAGCGATAACGTACGGAGATGGTTTTGTAGCCTCTTTGACAGCTCAGTGACATCAGGTATGTAACCTACATATTTATGTTTTTGCCAGCTAACTTTTAACATGATCTTCATATTCATTGTGATGCTATATGGGCCTCGTGCACATGAAAGATTAATATCATGCCATAACACACCGTGAAATAAAGTTTTTACCTTACAACTTTGCTGATAACATTTCAAATAAATGTCAGTTAGCGCGTTAGCAAGGATATTGTGTAACCTACTAGCTAGCCTACTGTTAATGTTGTTTCATAGCCTTTTGCTTGTGTGTAGTTAGGCCCACTGCTAGATTTTGACAGGAGCTCGCGATATCGCTTTAAAGTAAGCTACTTTGGGCTCACGCAAGCTGTCAAACACTGTCCACTCGCCTATGTGGTGCACCCCTCTGGTTATACAGCCAGTGTACACATCAAGATACAGTTAGCTAACATATGATGAATATGTTAGCTAACTGTATCTTGATGTGTTGCTATCAGAGCAAGACGTTAGAGATGGCGCATGACATGCAGTGATGCCTCGTATAAAAAAAAATAAAAACGCTTTTTAAGCACCGAAATGAGGCACCGAAATCCACGTTGTTATTCGATGCCGTTACTACCGTTTACGTTGGCACCGGTGCCATATTAGAACCGTGTTTCGGTGCCCAACCCTACACGTATCTGTGTTAATACTATATTTTATGCAGGTGAGACATGGAAAAGCAGTTTTAGAAAGATGCAAATATATTTGGGGCTATCAGGTAGGGCAGTGGATCTCAAACTGGGGGGGCGCGAACACACCCCAAGGGGGGCGTGTCACGGACCAGTCACTGGCTGCTCATGGGGCTAAAAAAAAATATATAAAAAATACGGAAGGGGCTGGGCTACAGCTGCACTAACAAATCACGAACACATTCAGTTTCACGCCAACCAATTAGAAACTACAATTCATTTGAAATGTCAACGATGACCTTAAGGCGCGGACACCACACACGTATCTACTTAAGAAAGTGCAGACATCGGAAACACACCACTGTGCAACATAAGTTGTAGCCTGGTAGCCTACTTTGATCACGTTCGTTCATTTCGACAGTTTTCAAGTTGACCACAACTGCCTTTTTAAAGGCTATCTCAGTGTTCCATTTTAGTAAATCGCTTTGTCTTTGTAAAGACATATTTCTGTTTTCAATTTTACTTTAAAATTTAATAGACTTGCCTCTTTCTCTTCCTGCTAAGCGTGCCTTTCTTGCCGCTGCAACTGCAGTAGGCTAGCTAGCCTATTTTTCTGGCTTGCCTTCTTTCCCTTCTTACTGCTTGTACCCTTACCTTTTCCCTCCCTTCTGTACTTACTTTAATACTCGTCTATTCTTACGCTTCATTAGGATTCAACCACACCGTATTGCAACACACATTTATCCAATACCTTACCGATCCACTCATTTCAACGGAGCTTGTCCCTGGATTGTCTGCTTGCATTCATTCATTCATTCCATCGTCTTCGAGCTAGCATTACAACAAGGAATAGCCTCTGTAATTTGTTCATTAAATTAACATAGCCTACACAATACACACACCTTAATATTTAGAACTTTATTCATTTTGAATTGACTTCATCAAAACAGAATGGACAAATTCCTCGTTCGACAAAAAAAAGATAAACCAACTGATGCACCAGCTCCTAAAAAGGCTAAGCTCCGCAAATATGACGAGAGTTATTTGCAGTTTGGTTTTTCTGTAACTGGCACATTAGAACCACGTCCACAGTGCGTTGTTTGTGCGGAGGTGCTGGCCAATGACAGCATGAAACCATGCAAATAAAGACATTTGGAGACCAAGCACTCTGAAATAAAAGACAAACCAGTGGATTTTTTAAAAAGAAAACGCGATGCCCTCCATCTCCAAAAGGCCACCATTGTCCAACACACCACTGTGTCAAGTCAGTGTCTCGAAGCTTCGTATGTGGTTTCCCAAAGAATTGCAAAACTTGGGAAGCCACACACCATCACCGAAACACTGATTTTGCCTGCGGCACAAGACATGTGTAAAATCATGCTGGGTGAAAGCGCTGCCTCCAAACCGAGTGCCATCCCATTGTCAAATGATACAGTAGCACGGAGAATTTTCAATCTGGCCAGCGATGTCAAAGAGCAATTAATAACCCATTTAAAACTGAGTCCATATTGTAACGTTTTGATATCGAACCACACAGTTGTCCAATCAAAAGGTTTATTCACTGGGAACGAGAGCCGGGACACAGACCGATCAAGACACAGAACACAATGCCAACAGGGCAGGTCAAGCACGCACACACACTACACATACAGGGGAGGACGCAGCCTCCCACACAAAAAGGATCACACACGAGGGAGAACTAAAAGGGAAACATGTTACAATAAAGACGCTAACATTACACACAAAACTAAGGAGAATAACGACATAAACCCCCCAAATGTTCGCTCTCGTATCCCAGGATCCCCTGCGCGGGAGAACGCGAACACTGTCTTTTTGCGCCGACGTTACACAGCTCCCCCAACAAGCCATTGCCGTCCTCGGCAATGCCCACGAGGTAGCCACATGCTAACGTCGGCGCGCGTCGCCCGCCACTCAGTTCAGTGCGACAGTACCGCCAACTCACGTGGGGTGCACGCCGCAGGAGCTCACTCAACGGGCGCCACGCTGCTAGCAATCCAGTACGGGCGTGCTAGCAGCCACGTGGCCGACCCGCTCGTCACCAGCTCCCTCTCAGCAGCCGCCCTCAGGCTGCACTTTCCGCGGCGTGACACCGCGGCACTCCTCCTCTCCAGACGGGGCCCTAGGTGGCCTTACAACCGTCGACACTGTACCAAGCACCGGGGTTCGAGGGGGGCCAGATGAAGCTGCGCCAACGCCACTCCGCTCCGTCGAGTCGCCGACCAGGACAGACAGGCACCGACTCCACAGCAACCGGACCGCGCTGAGCTCTCCCGCTGCAGCTACCGTCTTCGGCGTCCCTCCTCGTGTTGCCATCTCGCAGAGCCGTACTGCTCTGTTCCCGGCCCGTTCCACTCCTTCGCGGCCTCGGCGAAGGCACGACCCCCGAGATGGTCGTGTTATCGAACTCCACACACAAACTTTTTCAAAAGGCGCCGGCCAACAGGCCAACTAGAACGGGCGCCCACACAGCACGGTGCCTCTCACACGCACCCAAAAGTTTTTTTTTAAAAGTTCAGAGAGCATTTCCGTCAAACCTGCCCCACCGTCGTGAGTTCGCTGCCCTCAGCGGCTCCGCCAACCGTCCATCGTCTAGGAACCTCTTCCTCGCCGCACTCCCTCGGCTCTGCTCACGCGTCGCGGCTCGCCGTGGAGTCAGCGCCCAGGCCAGCGTCATCTTCTCCGCGACCACTTCATCTGGCCAGATCTCCTCCCATGGCAGCAGGCAGGTCTCGGCGATAGCTCTTCTCCTCCGGCGGCGGTAACGATAGAAGGCCTCAAGCTCTTCGGTAGCCCTTACAAGGGCTCTCTCTGGATCCTCTTGCGTGGGCCTCCACCCAGCGGTGAAGTCTCCCGCTCCCAGCTTCTCTCGCTGAGCGGAGGCCATGTTCGAAAGTCGCTTCTGACACCAATGTAACGTTTTGATATCGAACCACACAGTTGTCCAATCGAAAGGTTTATTCACTGGGAACGAGAGCCGGGACACAGACCGATCAAGACACAGAACACAATGCCAACAGGGCAGGTCAAGCACGCACACACACTACACATACAGGGGAGGACGCAGCCTCCCACACAAAAAGGATCACACACGAGGGAGAACTAAAAGGGAAACATGTTACAATAAAGACGCTAACATTACACACAAAACTAAGGAGAATAACGACATAAACCCCCCAAATGTTCGCTCTCGTATCCCAGGATCCCCTGCGCGGGAGAACGCGAACACTGTCTTTTTGCGCCGACGTTACAATATTATGCATTACAATTAGATGAGTCAACAGATATTGCTGGGCAGGCTCAAATGCTCACCTATGTAAGGTTCGTGAGAGACCAGGGGATTGAAGAGGATGTTCTGTTTTGTCGTCCTCTTCAAACCCGTGCAACTGGGGAAGCAATTTTTCATGTTCTTGACTCATTTGTCAGAGATGCTGGACTGTGCTGGGACAAGTGTGTAGGTATTTGCACCGATGGGGCACGATCAATGACCGGGCGTGAGAGTGGCCTAGCTGCGCGTGTCAAGCAGGTAGCTCCGCTTGCCAGATGGACTCACTGTATGATCCATCGTGAGGCACTTGCTGCAAAAAAAATGCCAAAGCCCTTTGAGTCTGTCCTCCATCAAGCAGTTCAGATCATACATTTCATTAAGTCCCGTCCATTGAACTCACGATTGTTCGGTGTCCTCTGTCAAGAGATGGGCTCGGGCCATGACCAACTCCTGTTGCACACAGAGGTGCGCTGGCTTTCCAGAGGGAGAGTGTTACAGCGCTTGTATGAGCTGCGCGAAGTGGTCAAATTGTTTTAACTGAAAGGAAATCAGACCTGGCGAAGCACCTTGACGACACTCTGTGGTTAGCTTCTCTGTCGTATTTGGTCGATATATTTGAGCGACTGAATAGCTTGAACCTGTCCTTGCAAGGCCGAGATTCGAATGTCTTGCTCCTTGCAGACAGAGTGGATGCATTCGTTCAAAAACTTGACCTCTGGCATGACCGCATCAATAACGGTAACTGTGAAATGTTCCCGAGCCTTGCTGAGTTCATCAGTGATGCACGTGGCACTGATTTCTCCTCTCTCCTCCAATCAGCTGCAGATCACCTGTCTGCGCTGAAGAACCAGTTTGCATCCTATTTCGAGGAGGACTACCGCTCATTTTTGTGGGTTCGGGATCCAATTATCTGCACAGCAAATGAGCTGTCGCTGCAAATGCAGGAACAGCTTATTGAGCTGAAGAGTGACAGTAGGTTAAAGCACCTCTTCACCACCTGTCCTCTTGCATCCTTCTGGGTAGCAGTGATGCAGGAATACCCCCAACTCTCCGACGTAGCCTTAAAAATTCTCCTTCCTTTTGCATCGACATACCTGTGTGAGGCAGGTTTTTCAAAACTGACTGCGCTCAAAACTAAATATCGCAACCGCGCACAGATTGAGGATGACCTGAGGCTGTCTATCTAAAATTGAGCCACGAATTAAAGATCTCTGCAAAGCGTATAACAGAGGCTAATAATGATAATAATAATAATAGTAATAATAATAGTAATAATAATAATAGTAATAATAATAATAATAGTAATAATAATCATGATAATGATAATAACAATAATGATATAATGATAATAGGCCTAATAATAATATCCTAGCTAGGCCCACTACCATTACAACCTAATAATATAATTACCGCCAACCAGAAAATAATGATGGTAATAGTAATAATAATTATTATAATGATGATAATAACCTATGGAGCCTATAACGACAACAATAATAATATAAAATTAGCTAATAGCATACTATAGCCTACTAATATTATAACTATAATCAATAATAATAACAATATAATAATAGTAATAATAACCTATATGGCCTAATAATAATAACAGCCTAGCCTAGTAGCTATGATTGCCATATTAATATAGGTCTATAATCTATCAATCTATCTATCTATCGCTGTAAGTCACTTTGGATAAACGTGTCTGCCAAATGAATAAATGTAAACCTATGGGGGGGTGGGGGGGCTCCAAGTTCAGCTGACCCACTTAGGGGGGGCCCAGCTTGAAAAAGTTTGAGAACCCCTGAGGTAGGGGGTCGAGTTTTGCCATGTTAACCTATGGAGACTGACGGCCTGTGGGTCATGAAGGGCACTTATTTGGATGTGTGGTGGCTTTAACCACAGAAATTACATTTTGTACTATAGAAACATTATATAATTCGAAACATGCATTATTCTAGCTATATTAATGACTCTTGAACGGTTTTGTTCAGAGCTGTAAATGCAACTGTATTTGACAGAGGACAGATGTAGGTTGCTAGTGACAAAATATTAACTTTCAGTGTTTTACAATGTCTTTGTAAATTACGTTTCATTAAAAAGTGTTTCATTTGTCCCGGTTCTCCATCAGCCTCGGTGTTGCTCCTGACCGTCCATCTATCTCGGCACATATCCTCAGGTCAGCGCACCTCTGCGACGCGACGTTTTACAAAAGATAGAAGTGCCCGAGATATGATTTCATCAGCGCGCGGCCTATGCAAATAATAACAAAGAAATGGAACAGTGATGGGTGTGTGGGTAGAAGGCGTGAGATGAGATGAGGATGGGGAAAAAGTGAGAGTGAGGGGGGGGGGGGAATGAAGATTCACCTCCAGCTATCTGATGCATGTTTTAATGGAAATGTTCACGGCCGCCTTATAAAAAAACGCAAACGAGAGAGACACGTTCAAGTCGTACCTACGCCGGTGCAGCGACCTGGCTCTTAATAGTCTGTGGAGATGCCTCTCGCTAATAATGAATCCCTCCAATGCCAGGCTTTTCAAAATGTCTTTGTATTTCATTCCCAGCCTAAAATAGCACTCTACCATACTATCCCTGTCCATTGTGTGACAGCGACTGTTCCTGTTTGAGGAGTTGCACTTGATTTGCTCATCCAGCTGTCCAATGCACAGCCTATAGGCCTACCTATTTCGTGGCCACAAATTACTATTTCGTGGGAACGAATTAATATTTCGTGGCCACAAATTAGTACTTTGTGGGAACTAATTGCCATTTCGTGGCCACAACTTATTATTTTGTGGGAACTAATTGCTATTTCGTGGCCACAACTTATTATTATTTTATTTTTTTCCCCCCATGACATATCCGGGGCTCCGTACAAAAACAGTCCAACACTCAGAAGATTTTGAAACTGATTAAATTCCAAAAGGCAACACGAAATCCAAAAACACCAAAAACAAAGCTTGACACAGAGTACACTGAAGATACGGACTTGACAAGGACTTACATGATGTGACTGAAAGACTCAAAATAATCCTGCAAAGAACATAAGAAGAGACAGGGTTTAAATACACAGAACCGAACAGGACTAACATGACACAGGTGGTAAGGAACAAGGCAATAATCAGGGAACAAGGCTCAGGTGAGTGGTATGGTCAAAAGCACATGACAAGGGTAAAACAAAGGAACACATGGGGTCTGTCTCATTCCGAATACTTACGCCAGTGCACTGCTAATGTGCACTGACCACTTACAGCCGTAGTGCCCACTTTCGATCGTTAGTATTGTTCCAAAAGGAACACTTAGGGTCTGTCTCATTCCGAATACTTACGTCAGTGCACTGCTAATGTGCACTGACCACTTACAGCCGTAGTGCCCACTTTCGATCGTTAGTATTGTTCCAAAAGGAACACTTATGTTAAAACGCTTACCGGAAATGACGGTATGACGTGACGAACGCAACACACGTGAACGCGAATTTTCAGCCCGCCAAAAATATATGCCGGCGTTTGTTTACAAACACACACGTTCATTAACCAATCGTTCACAGCATGTGGAAACTACATCGCCTCCGACGCCAACGCAGGATCCTCCTACTATTGGCTGAAAATGAGGTATGTTCATGTATTTTACAAACACCTATCATGCACAAATTGCAGTGCAGCAGTAGGCTACACCAGTAGGATTAATCAATCACTTTACCTTTTCAAAACAGTCAGGAGCAGTTCCTTGCATTAAGTTGATGAATTACTAAATGTACACAGCAGGTTCACAGACGTTTTACCATTTCATGTCACAATACTTCAATGCAATTACTAAATGTTTTTTCACTGTCTATATAAATGTTATGCAGGACAGTGACAGTAAGCTGCTAGTTATTATTTTACCATCAGTACTTCAGTGTGCTCCAAGTGGATAAACAATTAAAAGCTCTATCAGTATAAGACTTCACAAAAGTGTATGAATTTGTGCTCAAAATGTTAAGTGATCGATCTTTACACTAACATACACCAAGCAATAGGCAACAGAATAGACAGGCCTATTGATATGCTCTATCATGTACTAATTCTGATGAATGTTAAGAAAAGACAATGAATTAAGGAAAACACAGTAACAGAACCAGATATTCACTTTATTTTCAACAAAAAAACATAATTAATTCACTTTCCTCTCCCCACTCACAGCGTCCTCCCAGCCCCAGAAAGTACTGCCAGATTAATAACACAGTGCCAGTGTTGGCACTATACTTTGATGGCCATCAGCAGTCCTACCCTCCACCAGGATACAGCATACTTGGAGATGGGGGCTACCCCTGCCTGTCCCAGCCCATCAGCCTCATCACACCCTTCAGACAGCCCGTTCACAACCACCTCCAGGCTCGCTTTAACAACAGCTTGTCAAAGGCCAGGAGCATTGTTGAGCGGTCCTTTGGGATGCTGAAGACTAGATGGAGGTCCATCTTCTTCAAGGCTCTGGAAGTGGATGTGACTTACGTGCCGGAGGTCATCGTCTGTTGCACTGTTCTGCATAATATATGTATGAGCAACGGAGACCTGCTGGAGCCAGATGCTGATGTCAGGAGGGCACGAAGACCAGCACCAGCACCTCCAGGAGCAGAGACAGAGGATGGCAATGGCATGTTATGTCCCTGACCATGATTACATTTAAACATTTAAAATGTATGATTGTGTTTGATTTCGTCTGGCATGTTAAAAAACAAAACTAATCTGAATAAATTACATGACCATTCTGCAAAATCTAATGTGTTCAACATTGTATTAAGCATTGTATGGTTCAATTCATACACCAGAGGTAAATACATTGTCTACACACAAGTGTACAACCAATTCCTGTAAAGCTTTTACCAATTGAGAAGAGAAGGTTTTATCAATTTACCAATTGAGAGCAGCCAGACTATTCACAATGTGAAAGTCTGGAGTAACCTAATCAGAAAAAAAGATGTTAAGGTGTGATATAACAAGTGACACAGTGAAAATTATTTGTTACATATTTATTTAATATTTATTTCACCTCTACAATTTATTGGACAATTTATCTAAAATTGTCAGGAGGCGCTCCTCCCTGGTGGACGCCTCTCTCTCTCTGGCAGCCATCTCCCTCTCCCTCCTGTCCTCCCTCTCCCTCATCTCCCTGAAAAACCTCTCCTCCCTCTCTACAGCCTCTTGGTGCCGCCTCTCCTCACGCTCTGCAGCCTCTCTCGCCTCTCTCTCTCTCTTCTCCTCTCTCTCTCGCTGCTCTCTCTGCATCTCCTGCATCACCTCATCAGCCTGCTTCTCGTTCTCCTTTAAGGCTTTCAAAATTTCCATGGCATCTACCCGGCGCCTCTTTGGGGTAGACACCTCAGGAGTCACCGGTGTCACCACAGAAGGGGGTGAGGCCCTCGCCACTTCCGGGTTGGATGAGGCAAAGAGAGCAGGCGGCTCCATAGACGGCCTGCTCCCTATTGCCTCATCCATCAGTGAGTACCACTTCCAAGAAGCAGCGGTGGCCTCACCCCCCTCTGTACTAACACCAGTACGAGGGTTCTTTAGTGCCTGTGGATGGAACGACAACAAAAAAAGCTGCACTATTTCACTATCAAATGCTAAACACTAACAATGCATTTACATTTCTTACTTACAAAAATACACTACCGTTCAAATGTTTAAAGTCTCTCAATCACCCTAGGTAAAACACTGGCAATGATTCCCAAACAATCCTAAAGGAGTTTTCCAAAAAGATATGTATGGAACAACCTTGTACTAACCTTGTATTTCTGGACCAAGTTCTCCCATCTCTTCCTGATGGCCTTGGCATCCAGCCTCCCCTCCAACCCCTTTTTCTTAATGAATTCCCTGGTAAGAAACACAACAGCAGATCATATCAATGCATTAAATAATACAGAGGCCCACTACCAGATCTTTTAACATGGCATGAGTACTGGGTTCGCCCACCTAATATGTTATGTTACACATGAAATGCAACTACAATATTTCTTATGTTTTGTTTGCAACAACAATATCACAACATTTATTTTGAGGAGATTATTTATCCTGGGGTTGGGCCAGAGATGCATAGACTGCTTTACATGTGTTTAGCCTCCACTACAGCACTGTCAATAACAATGAGCATATGTGATCACGTTAGTTTGAAGTAAAGAACGTAGCGTAATACAACTGGTAATGCAATGTACTTACTCGAATCCAGTAAGGGTCGCATTTCTCCTCCCCGTAAACAAATCTGCGTTGGCAGCACGCCATGGGATAAGCTCCCTTGTATCTTCGTCCGTCCCTAAAACAGATCAAAATACCTCGATGAGACAAAAGGAACTCACCTTGCCCGTCAATAGTATACGTGATATCAAACATTACAATGGCACAACACTGTATTCACGAGCACATAGTCACAAAGCCAGTTTCATAACTTACTAGCGTTCACACAGATAACGTGCTCGTCCCAATGGATGGTTTAACGTGTTAGGTAGCATTAACATATAATGTTACGTTAACTCGCCAAATGATTATGTCGGCTTCAATCTGTGAGGCCACGTAAGTAATGCATTATAAGTCAGTAAACGTTTCGTATTACTGCTGTTACTTGCATTAATACGATAGAGTTCACATTTATAACGTGCTCGTCCCAATGGCTGGCTTAACGTGGCTTAACGTTGTAGGTAGCTAGGTAGCATTAACATGTAACTTACGCTAATTAACTCGCCAAATTATTATATCGGCTTCAGTCAGTGAGGGACATGTAAGTGATGCATTAGACGACAGTACAATGCCTCGTATTACCACCATTACTTACATTTATACGATTGCGGTGTCGCAGCTCCGGCTGTCTCGGCTGAATTGTCCGCCATTATTTTCAAAATTGGAAAATCTTCCCGACGTCCCTGGTCCCTCCCTTTCCGCTTTGTAGTCAAGATGGCGTCCGTTTAGTGCGAGTAGGGACCATCGTTGCACACTGAATTTTGTGACCGTTTTTAGGGGGTCATCCGGGTACCTGCAGTGCACTGATTTTTTGTGTTATCTACACTATATACTTAAAACTAAGTGTTCGAAGTGTAGAAGTAGGCGGAATGAGACAGACCCATGGTACAGGACACAGGGAGTAAATTAAAGCACAACAGGAAGTAACATAGGAAGATATAAGACAAGGCAAAACACACAAGAAATACAATCACTACAGAAAACAAAGAATACATGGCCAGGACCTAATGATCCTGGGCCGGATCCTGACATTTTCCCCTTACAGTGTGACACGATGGCATATTTCCCGACATTACCTTATCCATTGGTAGGCTACATTTTTAAAAACACTGTTATAATCACCCACTTTCGATATTGGTGCTATTAGGCCTACCGACTGTGTTCAGTTTTAACCCGACGTGAATACCCCATAGCTCGAATCTGCCCATTTCTTTCCAACTTGACCAAGTCATCCCAAACATTTGCACAGACGTCTGCATTACTTGTCGAGCATGCAGCAGAGTTTACATTCTCCTGCTGTCTCGATTCGTTTACTATTATAATCGAAACTGCAGGTGTCAGTCTACACTAGCATATGAGAATGCAGGTGCCATTGAAACGTTCTTTCTCAACAGTGAAGTTGTTACATTATGAATCAATCTACACACCTCAAATCAAAAGTGAAATGTGGAGTCAATTCTTTCGTAGGCTATGTGATTTGATGACAAGGCTGTTCTCTATTCAGTTCACCATGCTTATGTTTTTCAAAATCAACAGCAAACACCAAATTGCCTAGGCCTACGCACGCAGCACATATGAGCACAGACTACCAGGAAAAACAACAACCAATTCAGATCAATTAATTCAAATAATAATAGGCCTATAGATCAATCATACAATTGCAAGCGACCATATACCACAGCGGGCTACTGTAGGTTAGCCTATTCTATTAACGTCCTCATTCTCCTACCTTAAAACTTTTCGTCTGCTGCCCAAACGTTAAGCCAAGAACCGTAGGTTATACCTTCTTGGTTATCTGCCTCCTTTTTTTTGTATTTTCTATCATCCGTTTATGTTCTTTTTTCTAGCTACCAGATTTGTTAACAGACATTTTCCCATTATAGTTTAGCCTACCGAGAACAGAATCTGATCTCACGTCTTGACACTTGCAACGTAACCTAGGCCACTATTCCCCATTGGGGATGGGGAACTTTTGATACATTTTTTAAAATAAATCGTTATCAGCCAGAAATAACAAGCAACAACGTGCTGCGTGCGAAAGCTGGCCTTGCACGCATCTTCACAGATCTGAATAGGCCTAATCATACGATGGACACTGCAATCAATGACAATCATGTTTTCAATTTAATAAAATTGATTACGAAATCATACTGCAAAATAAGGCTATATCACCCGGGAAATGAATACAGGCAGAAAAGCCGCAAGCGACGGGACTAAATGTCCGGAAAAAAGTTGAACAAATTGTTCAAAACCCAATGCAAAGTAGGCTAGCCTATGATATGACAAAACTATTTGTATTTGTAAGATATATCTATTGCCTACTGAAATATAGATATGGGCCTATTAACATTGTTTGTCTCTCCCCTCCATGCAGGTCGATCGCACAAATAAAAAAAAAAACTATAGAAATAAATAGGATGTAGGTCTCTTTGAATGGAGTCTGTGTGTCTGTTTTATATTATGATTATAGCATTATTAATATTATTATCACGCCCACTAAACTTCTTCCAGACAGGCTACATTGTCAACATTAAAAGCCTACAGTGATTTTCTCCGTGGGTGCAGCACACAGTAGCCTAGGCTAGATCATTTTGGTGAGGTTTCAGAACGGAGCAGCGTAGTTCGGACTCGCAAGTGGTCCCAATATGGCCGCCGCGCCGATTTCACAGAGGCTTCAGGTTTGTGACGTAGTTGCGCTATCCAGTATTCTTTATAGATCAGTGATTACAACCCATTGATTTGATTTGTGTTCTTGCCGTCCACTAGGATATTTTGCTGTGGCGCGAACAAAACGTGACGTCACATGCAACGGGTGAATACAGCCCTATAGTTTTGTCCTAATTTACGGTTGTTTATTTGTCCTTTGCTCCCTCCATCCTTTTGTAGTTTTCAAAAACATTTTATATCCATGATGGCCTTGAAGTCTTGAGTTAGTGAATTAGCTTAAATCAGTTTATTGTGTGCTGATAACCAGCAACCGTAGATGGTAAAAGAAAGTAGCAAGCCTACAACTTCTGTAATCCTGCATCAGTGCGTTGTTATTCTTTCTCCTGCTCAAACAAAAGTTGTGTGTGCATTAAAGCAACACCAAAGAGTTTCTATCTACCTTAAAGCAACACCAAAGAGTGTTTTGTACCTTAAAATAATGTTTCCAAAATCGTTTCAGTGGTTCATCAACTCGTAACAGGGTGAACGGCACTTTCTGCATTCGCTTCGCGGCCCTCTATCGGCTATTACCGCACTATGTAAGTTTGCTGCATCGGGTAGCGGATCTGTAGTTCGATGGAATGAGACATGAGAAACTACAAATTTGACTTGCATCTGATGTCGCAATACATCGTACTTTCATAAATCATGAAACATACTCTACCGTGTCTGTGGACATTGTTATTTGCAAAGCCGGTGCTGGATAAACAAATACTGTGCGTGCGACAGAGGAAAAGTTCTTTGGTGTTGCTTTAAGTTGGTTGATAACGTGTTTACAAACTTTACTTTCCAGAAAAATATTGTAAATAGCCTACTGTCATGCAGTTAATGGGATACTGTGCAGAGTTGGGAAGTTATAGTAGGTCAACTTCGTGTGAGGACACATATAGAGGAAATTGTCTCGTTGAGTTGCCTGATGGTAAGCACAGTGCGTACGGCCGTACACCTGCTTGGGCATAATGTAGCATGTGCACAAAGCACATACACATTGCTCCTCTCATATACACGGACGCAGCAGTTCCCATTTCTGTAACTCATACATAATTACATGGGAAAATAGGAGGGATCATTGTGGTGTCCATGAAGATGTGGGAAAATAAGCATAAATCTAGCGTACACGACATTTCCATGAATCATGGATGTGTTGATGACATAAATGAGGAAATATTAGAGGACTTATGGAGACGTGATGTTGAACTGCAAATGCCGATGCCATTTAACCCAAATGCCCAAGCAGCAGCACAGGAGAGAGCCTATCTGACAGAAGATCTGCATTGTCTATAGAGGTAATGTTAGATTACATTGCAAAAATATCACCATGCATTCATAGTGATTCAGTTAGAGTGAGCCCAAAACATCGGAAAGTATGTCTGTGACATTTCTGTATTTACATTTTGTTAAAAAGAAAAATCAATAGCAAACTGTTCCTAACTGAACAGTCATTGCTGTGAACGCTCCTGGCTGCGCCTGGCAAATATGCCACCATAATAGCAATCCACCATGGAACAAGCGCACCTGTTGTTAAAGGGAATGTGAGATGATGACGCTCTGATTGGTTTATTGCACGTTACGCCCAAACCACACCCATGAGTAATGTAGCTACTTCAGACCACCCCATTTTAGATTTGCGTCGGGCGCAACAGTCATTTATCCCGCCGGTAAAATAGCAACAGCGCCCAAGATCCGCCCACAAAGCTATTTGCGCTTTGCGCAAAGATACTTCTGAGATAGATAGATAGATACTTTATTGATCCCCAGGGGAAATTCAAGGTCTCAGCAGCATACAGACAACACAAACACATTCTTTAACAGCAGAAAGAGTAAAGATTAAAGTATATAATATAAAAACACAACTAAGCAATAAGGACAGTAGAAGATAAAGAATATGCTAAATATACTAAAATACAAATTATACTAACTAACACTTAATCTAAATCAATTCTAAAAACAGTATCCACATAGTGGTGATTAATCAATCAGAGGCGCTTGCAATGACTGAGGCAGGGACTGAGCCTGTGATTCTCTGTGCATAGTAAGGTAAGGTGCTCTGTGTGAATGAGTGTCATGGTGATAGTGGAATGGTAAGTGGTCATGTTGATAGTGTAAGTCCAACAGTGCAACAATGCTGAAATAAAGTAAAGTAAAGTCTATATATCTATATATTTAACTATTTTAAGAAAAGGTATAAGTGTAGCCACAGTTCAGCTGTGGCATGGAGGGAGGGGTTATGCATATGTGCTAATATAGCACGCAAACAGTGAGGCAGAAGACAGTGGTAAAAGTGGCTAGTGGACAGACAGTATCCAAACATGGAGGGGGTGAAGAGGCAGACAGACTATGCAGAGTAGTCTCTCTCCTCTTCCCTTAAGTGAAGCATTGAACAGTTCAATGGCCCTGGGGACAAATGACTTCCTCAGTCTGTCTGTTGTGCAAGGCAGTGAGCGAAGTCTCCAGCTGATTAGGCTCTTCTGCTTAACAATAGTGCTGTGGAGTGGGTGACACTCATTGTCCAAGATGTTGATCAGTTTGTTCAGGGTCCTTTTGTCAGATAGTGAAGTGATGCACTCCAGTTCAGCTCCCACTACAGAGCCAGCTTTCCTTACCAGCCTGTCAATTCGCCCCGCATCCTTCTTCCTTGTGCTTCCTCCCCAACATACTACTGCATAGAAGAGGACGCTGGCGACAACAGATTGGTATAACAATCTGAGGAGCTTGCTGCACACATTGAAGGACCGCAGCCTCCTCGGGAAGTACAGCCTGCTCTGTCCTTTCTTGTAGAGTGCATCAGTGTTGGCTGACCAGTCCAGTTTATTGTCCAGGTGGAGACCCAGATACTTGTAGGTGCTAACCACCTCCACATTGACCCCATCAATGTGGACTGGTAGCAGAGTGGGCTTAGACCTGCGGAAATCCACCACTATCTCCTTGGTCTTTGAAGTGTTGAGTTGAAGATGATTGAGTTTGCACCATTGCACAAAGTCCTCCACCAGGCTCCTGTACTCTTCCTCCTGCCCGTTCCTGATACACCCCACAATTGCAGTATCGTCAGAAAACTTCTGCATGTGGCATGACTCGGTGTTGTAGCAGAAGTCAGAGTGTACAGGCTGAACAGGACTGGAGAGAGCACAGTTCCCTGTGGCGCTCCGGTGCTGCTGATCACAGTGTCAGAGAGACAGTTATAGAGACTGTTATAGGTCATTAAAATAGAGCCCATAGGCCTAATGTTATCTTGGTAGTTATGTTAAATAAATGCTTAGAAGTGAATGACTAGGCTGCAGGCTGTCACAAGGAGACTGAACGAGACCGAATGTAACTGTGCAACTGCTGTACCCTTTATCGTGTCTTGGTTCTCGGCAAGTTTGATTCATTAACCAGCCTTGTCAGTGCATCATAGGTGATTGTCCATGGCAATTCACACATGGAATGGAATATCGATGGGGAAGTACATATTACATAGTACATAACTCTTACTGTTATCTTAAAGTTATAAAGTTAAATGTTAGAGAAGTGAATGTTGCTGGCTTTATAGTCACGAAGAGACCGTACTGAACGAGACCGTAACCGAGTGTGACGGTCTAGCGACGACCGCACATGACTGGTGATCTGTCGGCACTCTTCCTTTACACATCAGCTGCTATTTGCACACATACACACACACACTCATACATGGGTCATTGCTATGTGGCTAGATATGTGAAAAATGAGCTATTAGCAATGGTGGCACGTTTATTGTTTGTCTGAGTTAGACACGTAAACTTGAGTCAAAAATGAATGTTTGTCAACCGATAGCTACCGATTTACGTTCATGGCGTCATCCTCTCGTTCCGGCTTCTGAAGGTTTGGTGGCAAAGGAAGGCCGACTGGATCCCATGGACTGTTTATTGTTTCCGGGCGGTATTGGACCGTTCCATATGTCAATTTGTTGTGGGGGATTTCGAGACGGTCCTGATCAAGCCGATCGATGTTCAGTCTTACCACATGTAACCAAGTCTGTTATTTAACAATGCAATTTGCTAATTCTGCTAGTGACATATGATATATATCAATGCTTGTGGCCCAGGGTCTGTCTTGTCTATTGTGTGTTAATTGATTGTTTAGTGTTTACCTGTCTATGTTAAATGGTGCTGGCCACCAGGTATATGTCCCCCTCTGTCTAGTCTGATGTTAGTCTTGTCTGGTCTATGTGACTTGTACTGTGAGTATTATGACTCTGTTACGTCACCTCTGCATTTTGATTAGAGGCTAAAAGCAGAATTTTCATACTGGTTCAATATCGCAATTTAGGAAGATTATTATGGTTAACCTTTTTCTCTGTGCATTTTTCTAAATTTTTCTATGGACTTTTCTGCTTGGTTGTTCGATCCAAGCCGAATAATAAATTACTGTCCATCTTCACCTACTGCCTCTGCTTCTTTGGCCACACCCACATTGGTTAATGGTAACTTCCGCTCGGTTTCATTACACCGAGGGTGAGTCTAATGCTATCAAACGGTCTAGGTTCTCGGCAAGTTTTATTAACCTAGGGGAAATTTGGTCTGCATTTATCCCAATCCGTGAATTAGTGAAACAGCACACAGTGAGGTGAAGCACACTGTAAGACCCGAGACCGTGCAGCCTGCACTGTCACAACAGACACGCCCACTTCAGCCCTGCACAGCTTCCCCGGAGTTTTAGCTACACCTGGGAATAATCACTAATTAACCTCACTCTTTATATTCAGTTGAAGCACCTCACACCAACGTGAGGTATTGTTGTTTGTGACTCTACTAAGCCTGTATACTGTTTAATTCTGAACTCTAGTTTTGACCTGTTTGCCTGACCTTGGATTACTCTTTTGGATTCTCCCTTGGATTGTTTATCGGACTTGTGACCTGCTGCCTGAACTTTATTAAATAAACTTGCTCGCTGCATTTGAGTCTGAGGTTCATTCATTACACACACACTAATCCCGGTGCAGTGAGTTGCCTGCTACAGCGGCGCTCGGGGAGCAGTGAGGGGTTAGGTGCCTTGCTCAAGGGCACTTCAGTCGTTCCTACTGGTCGAGGTTCGAACCGGCAACCCTCCGGTTACAGGGCCGAAGCGCTAACCAGTGGGCCACGGCTGGGTTCTGTTCCGCCAGCCCTGGGACCCCCCTTCGCTCCGCTGCACATCTGAAAGGTACCTGGGGTGGGAGGGTGATATTGCCCACATGTCACTGTTAATGTGACAGGGTGATATTGCCTAATGTACATGTCATTGTTGATGTGACAAACTCCCTTCTCACAACGTGTGTTAATGGCCTCCTTATTTTAGTAGCCTCCTTATTTATGAAAGGTCACCTAGACAACCCTCTCCCCCCTAGCACAACATTTAGCAAAGGCTACAGTGTTGGGTGGAGTGGAAGGTTGTGGGTGATGGGTGGGGTGGGCAGCTGTGGGTGTTGGGTGGGGTGGGCAGCTGTGGCCGGTAGGTATTTGCACGGATCAGGGGCAGAGACAGCAGCAGTATCCTGCAGTGAAGACTGGACATTTACAGCATGTTGCCAGATATGTGCATGTGTCATTATGGGTTACATTTATATACAGCAGCATGTTGCCAGATATGTACATGTGTCATTATGGGTTACATTATATACAGCATGTTGCCAGATATGTGCATGTGTCATTATGGGTTACATTTATATACAGCATGTTGCCAGATATGTGCATGTGTCATTATGTGTTGGGTCACCTTGGCGGAGGGTCAGAAGAGAGCAGAGTGATAAGGGAGAGGAGCCTCTCTGTCTGATCCTGACTCATGCCTCTCCTTTAATGTCAGAGGTGCAAACACACACACACACAGAAGCACACATACACTCAAAGAGAGAGACAGAGAGAGAGAGAGAGAGAGAGGGAAACACATACACACACACACAGAAGCACACATACACTCAAAGAGAGAGAGAGAGACAGAGAGAGAGAGAGAGAGAGAGGGACACACACACACACACAGAGGCACTTACACACACACGTGAGCACTCTCTTTCATGCATACTGTCACTCCCTCAGGGCCACACCCTTGCATACTCTCATACAAACTACACTCTAAAAAAATGTTGGGTTAAAAATAACCCAAATATAACCCAGCCGCTGGTTAACTATGGGACCAACACCACATTGAGTTATCCTAACCCAATGGTCTGGGTACATTATTAAACCCAGCAGGTTGGGTATGATTCTAACCCAAAACGCTGGGTTATATCAACACAACGTTAGTTAAATTGGCACCACCGAGCAAGGACACAAGCAAGGCACCTCTCAGATAAGTTTCACTCTTGTCTCACCTTGTCTTGTTAGCTGACAATCCTTCTAATAATGTGCCTTCAACATATCCCTGTATCCGGTCAGGTTAATAAGCGTACTGGTGTTGAAAGGCAACAATCAGTTCAGCAGGCTTGTCCTACTTTTTCTGTAGGGTTGTGGAATTGCCAATCTGCAGTGAATAAAGCGGACTTCATTCCTGCTCTGGCCTCACAGTTATCTCTTCAATTGCTTGCGCTTACAGAGACGTGGATTAGGCCGGAGAATACTGCCACGCCTGCAGCGTTGTCGACCAGTTATGCTTTTTCGCATACCAGTCGTTCGTCTGGTAGAGGAGGCGGGACAGGCTTTCTCGTCTCTGATGATTGGAGGTTTACACAGTTGCTGCCTGCTCAGGTCCACAACTCGTTTGAATATCATGCCATCATGATAACTGAACCATACAAATTATACTTGGTGGTTATTTATCGCCCTCCAGGACAACTTGGGAACTTTGTGAACGAGTTGGACATTCTACTGTCTGCTATTCCAATGGATGCATGCCCATTATTAATCCTTGGCGATTTTAATATTCATTTGGATAACTCGTCTGCAATTGACTTCCTGTCCTTACTCTCCTCATTTAATATCACACGTGTCCACAGTCCTCCTACTCACAAGGCTGGTAAAGATCTTGATTTAATTCTGGTACGTAACTGTAATACAGACAAAGTTTTGGTTAATCCATTACATGTATCGGATCATCACTTTATCAGATTCTCTGTGCGTCTCCTGGATAACCCAGCAGCTCCTCCTCCGATAATTTCGTTCCGGCGTAATCTCAGAAGCCTCTCAAGTGACCATTTTGCAACATTAGTAACATCTGCTTTACCTACTCCTAGCTCATTCTTGACACTTGAGGTTAATGACGCTACAAAGACTCTCTGCTCTACACTGGCATCTTGTCTGAATGCAGCATGTCCTCTTTCCTCAAGACCTACTCGTTCTAAACCTCGCCATCCATGGCTGACGAACAGTATAGTCTCAGTACGAAAGGAACTTAGAGCTGCTGAGAGGAAATGGCGTAAATCCAAAGATGGAAATGATCTTAGTAACTACCAGTCTTTGCTGTCATCCTTTTCATCCACTGTTACACTTGCAAAAAAGGCATTCTATCAAAGCAAGATTGAGAGCGCCACTGACAGTAGACAACTTTTTTCTACTTTCAAATCTCTCCTCAATCCTCCACCACCACCATCAACTACTTCACTGTCAGCAAATGACTTTGCAACATTTTTCACTGAAAAAGTTGCTAAAATAAGTGCTCAGTTTGATGCTCCTATAAGGAGGGCTTTGCCTTGTGTTAGTACGACCCCATCATTTGACTCTTTCTCTCCTCTTGATGAGGAAGCAGTCTCTCAATTGCTTCAGCGATGTCGTCCAACAACATGCCCATTAGATCCTGTCCCGTCCACTCTTCTACAGTCTATCTCACCCGCTGTTCTACCAGCAGTCACACATGTATTTAATGCTTCTCTCAGTTCTGGAATAGTTCCTTATTCTTTTAAACAGGCTAGGGTTACACCTCTGCTAAAGAAAAGTACACTTAATCCAACTGAGGTGAAGAACTACAGACCTGTCTCCCTTCTTCCTTTCTTGTCAAAGGTTTTGGAGAAAGTGGTCTTCAAGCAAGTTTGTGACTTTCTTCATCAGAATAATCTACTAGACCCTATGCAGTCTGGTTTCAAGAGTGGTCATTCTACTGAAACTGCTCTTCTGTCTGTGACTGAAGCATTGAGAGTAGCTAAGTCCTCTGCTCAGTCATCAGTATTAATTCTACTAGATTTATCTGCAGCCTTTGATACTGTTAACCATGACATTCTCCTATCTATACTATCTGAACTGGGAATTTCTGGAAAAGCTCTTGACTGGTTTGAATCTTACCTTAAAGCGCGTTCTTTCAACGTGTCTTGGCAGGGACAGGTATCTAAGTCTCATGCCCTCACCACTAATCATGTTTTGGTACTTGTTGTCTAGCAGATACCAGTGAGAATTGAGTGTGGATAATGCAATTTAGTGAGACAGTTAGAATCATATAGGCCTTTCAGCGTGATTTCTTTTTGTGGAAAAAATGTGCTGGACTGGGCGGCGGTCATATTTTGTACCGCTCTGCGGTACATCTAGTTATTTATTTGACAGTTTACTTTATTTTTGAATGGATAGCCTACTCTAAAAGCAGCATCAGCATGTGATAAGTTCAGGGGCGTAGATTTGCGTGGGCACCGAAGGACGTGTCCACACCAATGTCACATTACGACTGAAATGTCCCTACCAATATTCAGGTTGAAATGGGGAAAAAAGCGCTCACATGCGCTACACAAAGAGTTAAATAATGTCTCACTTCAGTGCTGCGGATCATCTCGTACAGATCTTGTAATGTGCAGTAGCCTATAAGGGTAAATCGCGCTGATTTGAAGTTACCTATAATAACTACCAGTGAGCCACAGTCTCCTGCGCAGCATGGCACAGCGCTTCAGCTTCACTTCACTACAAGCATGAAGTGCGTCCAAATTCACCCATTCTTCTCTGTTGAACTCCTCGAGAAGTAGGCTACTCATCACACGTCACACGATAGAGCCTTTTCTCAGCTTTTAAACGGTGCTAGCTAGCCACTGTTTTCTGTGATAAACAGTTCGCGAGAAAAATAACTTCAAGAGATTTAATAATTATTCTCTGCGCCCATCTCCACATCATTTCTCTCGGTGGAATATCGTAGGCCTACACACTCTTCACGCAACACATGACAAACCATATATCAGAATAAACAGCAGACCTTACCGAACACAAAGGTGTAATGCCCGTGTATTAGCTGTTCCAGAGTAAACCGGTTTTGAAATAAATTGTAGCAAAATTCAACATGGTCTTTCGGCTTTAAGCATACAGATATCTGTAACTATTAGAATCAGAGAATATACAGGCAGCTCACGGTTAAGAGTTTGTGAATGTAGCCTTAATGATTTCTTTTCACAAAATGCTAAGCATGCATACACGTTTCTTAAAACTGAGCTGTGCTTAAATAGGTCAATGCATGATTTCATAACAGACCAAATAGAAAATAAATGTTACATATAGCCTACATATCTGTACAAGATCAGATTATGTAGGCTACACAGTGTAGTTAGATCAAGTTGGACAGTAGCACATTTTAATCATGGATAGTAGTTGGACAGTAGCACATTTTAATCATTTTATATATCTATAGTGGCTGGTGAAAGAGTTGAGTGGCTTTTTTTCAGGGGCGGGGGGGGTGGTAGTGAGTAGTGTCCCCACCAAAGCTCAGACCAAACCTACGCCCTTGGATAAGTTACTTCCATGAAGACAGCTAGATTCCACGGTCCATTTGGGGGTCAGCCCTGTCAATCAAAGAAAGAAAAAGAGTGAATTAATCACTGCTATTGACAGAACTTTACATCAAGACTTTCACGAACCATTATCAGTGAATGATGTTGACAAACATTAAAAATCCGGAGAGAAAATATTAGTGCAACACACTCGGAAACCATGACCACCTCATGGAGTTGTTTAACAGCAGACTCACAAACGTTAACGTTAGTGGCAGTGATAGTTCTACCATTAACGTTAGCAAGCTAGCTCATGTTAACACATTCAGTTAGTTAAATCCAAGTTGTCTGTTAAGTTAATGTTACCACCAAAAACCACCCAGTAAGTTACAGTACATGGGTATAAAATGAAGCTACCCTGAATTAATTAATATGTTGTTTGGCCAGCTGTTGGTATGCTAATTTTAGTTTGTTGTAAAAGTTTGTTTTGTTTCTGTTCAGCAGTTCATACCCAGTGAACAAAGAACTATGTTTTTAAGAATCTGTCTTTGTGTAGATTTAACATTAACATGAGCAGTAATTGTAGGTTAATGTTAGCTAACCTTAGCTGGCTTGAATGAACGAAATTGGCAGGCAGAATATCCATTCATATCACGAAGGGTATCTCTGGGTGGACTTTTAAAATCCGCCTGAATAATAATAAAAAAAAGTTAAAAGCAGATACATACCTTCCGAAATCGCCTGATTTCCACTGCATGTTGACAGCTGCTGGACTGCATGGACGGTTGAAAAAATAACGATTTCCCCCGAACTCTCAAATAACTATGCAGCTGTGTTAAAGTTACCCTGGTGCTGGGTAGTGTACTCACGTCAGGTGGGGGAGAGGAGGGGCGCTCTCCTGAACTATCAACCCAACAAGCTGGGTTACAGAAAATAACCCAACATGAGTAAAAACAACCCCACACAATGACCCAACAGTTTAAACTCAGCGTTTGGGTTGAGAAAATAACCCAGCATTTTTTAGAGTGTAGGAAGACATGTGCACACACACACACACACTATACCAGGGTGAGCTCAAACTGTCCTTTTTATGTTCCATCTGAAGATTATGAGTTCACATTTATGCCTGCTGATAAAATGTTATGCTACTGCTTGTGTGTGTGTGTGTGTCTATCTGTCTGTCTGTGTGTGTGTGTGTGTGTCATTCTGCAGAGAACTAATTCTAGCTTTCATTTGAATGTGAAAAGATAGAATGACCAGATCCCCTTCAGAAAGACAGGTAGAGAGAGAGGGAGGGGAAAGGGAATAACTGGACAGGAAAGGGAATGACAGAGAGATTGAAAGAGTTGAAAGTAGAGAGGGACAGATAAAGGAGAGAGAGAGATTGGGAAAGTGTTGTGTGTGTTTTTGTCTGTATATCTGTCTGTGTGTGTGAGTATGTGTGAGTGTCTGGTTGACTGACGTTCTGTTGAAACCATTTATCCCCGTACTTGGGTCAGCACACAATCATACAGTTATGTCACCACCCCAAATCTACACCCCCCCCCACACACACACACACACACACACACCCCACACACAAACAGGGCGATGGGGATTTCTCCGTGCATTGACCAGATGTGGTCCATTTAAAATGTATTAAAACTGGACAGAAGCAAGTAAATCCTTCAGGCACGCAGTCACTAAAACAAGCTCTCTCTCACACACACACACTGAGAATCCAGTGTGAGAGCAGTGAAACATCAGTCTGACTATCCTTTGGTGATGGAAACTACAATACCCAGAATGCACTGGTGGGGTCGGGACATCTGTCAGATACCTGCAGGCATTTGATAATATGTGCCGCAACTGTGCATCCACTCCTGATCTTTAGTGTCACACATGCACACACACACACACACTCAAATAGAGACATACACACACACAGACACACACACACACCCAGAGACACACACACATACACACACCCCGCTGATGGCATGCCTGCTCTGCAACTTCTGCTCAGAGTTAAGCTCTCTATGTGTGTGTGTGTGTCTGTATGTATGTGAAGAGATGTAAGTCATGTCAAGGCCCTGTTGTAATTTCGGTCTGTAAATATTTGCTTCATGTTAAAGGACATCTAGGCAACATTTTCAACCTCATAAAACAGTTTAGAAATCACTGTGATGGTTAAATGACCTGTTGTGGTGAGAAATCACTGTGATGGTTAAATGACCTGTTGTGATAGTTAAATGACCTGTTGTGATGGTTAAATGACCTGTTGTGGTGAGAAATCACTGTGATGGTTAAATGACCTGTTGTGATGGTTAAAGGAACACGCCACCCAAAATCAGTAGTAATATATGTTCTTACCTTAACTTTCACGAGTTGAGTCATACCTCTCCCGCGCCGGTAGGTGCACTCAAACGCTCTGTCGCGCGGCGCGAATGTGTTAGCATGTTGCTATGCTAGCGGGCTCTGCCTTGGCAGTAGAGAGAGGAACATAGCAGTAATCAAACACCTCCATTTTTTACCTACTTAAATACAGTTGCACGAGTAGTTGATAAAAATGTGTACGTCACACAACATGAAACGTGGCGATTTTCCAAGCGAATAAACCGGAGAACTACAATGTGTGGCGCAATAGCAGTTGGGAGTACTTCGACCTAGCGTGGTAATATTATTAACACCTAATTGTAGATCCTATCCACCACAGAGTTTAGAATCCATGCTGGATCAACCCTCAGCCTCTCCCTCCCCTCTGAGCGAGAGAGAGGCACACACAATAGAGATGCGCTGATGGGCTATTATTTTAACCATAACTGCATAGCAAAACTTATCATCCATCAGCCATCCATCAGCACCAAAGTTTGTTGACCAATTTTCAAAACTGCACCCGCCCACCATCCGTTGGTTGTTTTAATGTAGGCTATATGGGTGATGCAGCGCTGCTGACGTGAGGCTAGAAAGCCCTTGCCTGTTCTAGAAAGACTGATCTAATGCAGCAAATATATTAAAAGGCTGAAGTCGTACATTGGCTAGGCCTATCCCCAGAATATCAGCAGCAAACTCAGTCTCTGTCGCGCAAAACAGTCTCCAAATAAAACGCACATCGGCCTGTTGCCTATTCTGCCATGCAGCTTGTGACAATATATCGTCCAAAATGCTTGATTGCATTGCATTCTCCACATTTTTAGCTAAATTTTCATGTACCACATCAGCATTTTTGTTCAGTTAATCTTTTGTAAATTGCTTTACAATTACCGTCGGGCCTATAGGCCTATTGCCTGGCTTGCCTCAGCTTCGGTCACGTCCTTTTACAATTTTATCATTGTAATAAAAAACGCAATTTGCCACATAATTTCAGCATGCTCCTGGCCTACTAATTAATGCCTATTGTACTTTATTTTTTGCAAAAAGAAAGAAATCCTTGATAAAATAACAAGTCATTCACATTATAGGCTACTTTACACATATGTCAGGTTGACTGACAAGCCTGTTCTGAAGACTCCCATTCATTTTGACTGCACGAGCGCGTCTTTTTCAGACAGACATCGCAATTCATTTTATAGCAGGCCATCGGACAAATATGACGCCTCGATATTAAAGAAACTCCGACTCCATTCATTCTGAAAGTCCACCGCACAACAGTGCAACGTGCATGTTCACATTTTTAGTAACAACCGCCAAACTTGCTTGCTTGCCTTACACATCTAAGTTTTCCGACTATTTTTCTTGCCTTCTTTTTCCGCTGTGGATGTTATGGAGTTTGTAGAAGTTTTAGCTCTTACGTTCTGAACATCTCGCACTGCCATCGCCCGATGTCATTTCTGAGTCATATCACTCTCTGTCTCTCTTTTAAATGCCTATTCCCTGAATGGTAGGCTACAATTATGTGTTTTATAGCTAATATCTAAACAAAATAACCCAGGCAGTCTCATCTAGGATATAACACAGGTTGAAGTCAACGTCAAGTTGTTTCTATTTAGGGAGGTGAATGTGTGTAAACATCTGTAGATGACTCAGAAATGACATCGGAAGACAAGGAGTGAATAGTGCAAGAGGCAAGCCGAAGTCTGCTGACAAGGGCCCGACGGTAATTGTAAAGTAATTTACAAAAGATTCACTGAACAAAAATGCTGATGTGGTACATGAAAATTTTGCTAAAAATGTGGAGAATGCAATGCAATCAAGCATTTTGGACGATATATTGTCACAAGCTGGCAGAATAGGCAACAGGTCGATGTGCGTTTTATTTGGAGACTGTTTTGCGCGACAGAGACAGAGTTTGCTGCTGATATTCTGGGGATAGGCCTAGCCAATGTACGACTTCAGCCTTTTAATATATTTGCTGCATTAGATCAGTCTTTCTAGAACAGGCAAGGGCTTTCTAGCCTCACGTCAGCAGCGCTGCATCACCCATATAGCCTATTAAAACAACCAACGGATGGTGGGCGGGTGCAGTTTTGAAAATTGGTCAACAAACTTTGGTGCTGATGGATGATAAGTTTTGCTATGCAGTTATGGTTGAAATAATAGCCCATCAGCGCATCTCTAGTGTGTGTGCCTCTCTCTCGCTCAGAGGGGAGGGAGAGGCTGAGGGTCGATCCAGCATGGATTCAAAACTCTGTGGTGGATAGGATCTACAATTAGGTGTTAATAATATGGGTAAGGCTATTTGCACCCCTAGTACAATTAGCAGTGTATGCTATTCGTACCCTGGTGCAATAAGAAGTGAATTATATTCGTACCCCGGTGCACACAGCAATGTGTCCTATTAGTACCCTGTCTAGTACAAATATCAATGTATGCTATTCGTACCCAGGTGCACACAGCAATGTGTCCTATTAGTACCCCGTCTGGTACAAATATCAATGTATGCTATTCGTACCCCGGTGCATAAGGCAATGTGTTCTATAAGTACCTCGTCTGGTACAAATATCAATGTATGCTATTCGTACCCCGGTGCACACAGCAATGTGTTCTATTAGTACATACCTAGTAGTACCATATTGATCACACAATGTAATAATATATTTTTTTTAAAAACAAGCAACATGTTTTTTTTGATGTTACATAACAGAGTGTGAATAGCTCAGCTGTGTAATCACTCTGTATAAGGTATGCTGTTTGCATCAATGTACAGTTAGAAGTGGATGCTATTCGTAGCCAGGTGTTTATAGTACTGCATGCTATTTACACCCTGGTGCATGAACTAGCTAATTGTTGCAATCAAAACTTCCGTTTGAGAACCGATTTCTTATTCAAATTGCGCGCCTTCTCTCCAGAGACGTTGGTACACATGCACACTCACTCCGCCAAAACGCATCACAAGGGAATCGAACCCCGGTCACCCGCGTGTAAGACCTTGCCTGTGACCACTGCACTATCTGCTTCAATGGAAGTTGCGATATGCATGTAAACTTAGAGTTTATCGGCCTGAACGTCATATTCACGAAATTTCTGTTAGCTAACAAACTGACGGTTGTATGTGTTCACTGAACAAAGATTATGAAAATAAAACACAACTTTTCCATCTCAACTTTAATTTGAACAGATATTAGTGCTGAAACCGTTCAGAATTCTTCACTTTCTGCTGACGAAAAAACGAATGTCGACCATGTTTTTTGGGCACGCGAGCAACATGTTTTTGTTGTTATGTAACAGGGTGTGAATAGCCCAGTTGTGTGGCCAAGACTATTCGTACCAGGGGTACGAATAGACACTCCGTAATAATATTACCACGCTAGGTCGAAGTACTCCCAAGTGCTATTGCGCCACACATTGTAGTTCTCCTGTTTATTCGCTTGGAAAATCGCCACGTTTCATGTTGTGTGACGTACACATTTTTATCAACTACTCGTGCAACTGTATTTAAGTAGGGAAAAAATGGAGGTGTTTGATTACTGCTATGTTCCTCTCTCTACGGCCACGGCAGAGCCCGCTAGCATAGCAACATGCTAACACATTCGCGCCGCGCGACAGAGCGTTTGAGTGCACCTACCGGCGCGGGAGAGGTATGACTCAACTCGTGAAAGTTAAGGTAAGAACATATATTACTACTGATTTTGGGTGGCGTGTTCCTTTAAATGACCTGTTGTGGTGAGAAATCACTGTGATGGTTAAATGTCCCGTTGTGGTGAGAAATCACTGTGATGGTTAAATGACCTGTTGTGATGGTTAAATGACCTGTTGTGGTGAGAAATCACTGTGATGGTTAAATGACCTGTTGTGATGGTTAAATGTCCTGTTGTGATGGTTAAATGTCCTGTTGTGGTGAGAAATCTGTGGCTTTCCTGCTCCCCTACCAGCCTTGCAAGATCTGCAACACCGTCTCACTAAAGTCTGAATCAGGAAGTCTCGTGAGAAGCGAGAAGGAGCGAAAAACGCATAATGCGGTAACACTTTACTTGAAGGTATCTACATAAGAGTGACATGACACTGTCACTAACCCTAACTTGTCATGACAAAAACCAAATGACACGTGACAGAAGCGAGTGACAGAAGCGGTATGTCATAAACATTTATGACTTGACATGTTTACCACAGTGTGATGTCACTCTTATGTAGATACCTTCAAGCAAAGTGTAACCCAAAATGCTTTAGGGCAATTCTACATACAGACGGCGGGTAGCCATGCCGACTACAGGACAAGCAGCGCTGGCTTCATTTTTTAGATTAATCATGGCAGAGCCAGCGAACACCCCAAAGAGACGCTTGTGTAATATTCACCCCAAAGCTGTAGGGGGAGCCATGTCCAGACAAATGCGACAACAAAAGTGAGAAATCGGTGAAGAATTGACTAGAGTTACAGAGCGGGCCTTTAAGGTTCTGTTGTAGTGGGAGTGTGCGTGTGTGTTTGTGTGTGTATGTGTGTAGAGATGTGCTGTGTATGTGTGTAGAGATGTGCGTGCTGTTGTAATGTCATTCTGAGCTCTTTATAAAAAGCTGAAAAGAATTCCCTCTGAGCACACCCCCCCTCTCTCTCCCTCCCTCCCTCACCATCCCTCTCTGTTTCCTTCTGTCCCTCTCTCCCTACCTCTCTGTTTCCTTCTGTCCCTCTCTCTCTCCCTCCCTCTCTGTTTCCTTCTGTCCCTCTCTCTCTCCCTCCCTCTCTGTTTCCTTCTGTCCCTCTCTCCCTCCCTCTCTGTTTCCTTCTTTCCCTCTCCCTCCCTCCCCCATCCCTCTCTCTCTCTCCCCTCCAGCCTCTCTCTCTAATCCGGACAAACGATGAAGACAGAGAGGCTGTTTTCTGTCCAGTTCCCAGCATTGTCATGCATGCCTGCACACATGAGACCCCCACCCCCACACACACACGTACACACAGAAAAACTGAATGTGTGTGTGCATGTATGAGAAAGAGAGATATAATGTGTGCATGTGAGAGAGATAGTGTGTGTGTGTGTGTACAAGAGAGAGAGAGATAGTGTGTGTGTGTGTGTATGAGAGAGAGAGCCCTCTGTATCTGTATTGAGGGGTAGGGAGGGGGAATGGTGTGATAACTAGGCTAGTGATGATCCCAGGCAAACACTTTAGGCTCCATTCAAAGTACTAAATGCATTGTGTTGTTGAGATCTATGCACATACTTATTCTCCCTCTGAACTCTCAGATCCTGTACTTTATTAGATTAGATTAGGTGTCACCAGCTTCAAGTGTCCATATCTCTGAGGACCTCTCTTGGACCCTCAACACCTCTACCCTGATCAAAAAGGCTCACAAGCACTTTTCTTTCTGAGGAGACTAAAGAAGGTCCATCTGTCTCTTATAATAATACTGTATCTGCACTACAATGGTACTGCTACCACACTGCACATAGCTGTACATACTGTACATATCTGTCTATATGGTTCATACTGGATATCCATATTTATTCTGGTTTTCTCTTAATATATTCTGTTAATACACTGCATATACAGTGCAACCGGAAAGTTTTCAGACCCTTTCAAGTTTTCCACATTTCGTTATGTTTTAGACTCATCTTAAAATGGATTCAATTCATTTTTTTGTCATTAATCTACACACAATACGCCAACACTCAACAAAAAAACAGGTTTTTGGAGTGTTTTACAAATTTATAAAAAAAATAAAAGACTGAAATATTCCATTTACATAAGTATTCTGACCCTTTGTGGTGCATCCTACTTCTATCCTTGAGATGCTTCTACAACTTGATTGGAGTCCACCTGTGCCTAAATGAATTCACTGGGAGGGGGGGTCATTCATGAAAACAGCACATTTTCGGGCACCCCTCTCTGCACACCACGTTTACCCCTCATTTCCTTCTTTCTTGCAGATTAACAAGATAAAGGCCTCGCGCTGCGGCTTTCGAAGAGACTCAATGGAGACTGAGGGTCATAGGCACTAGCAAAGGTTCTAGAGGGAATGTGATTTCTGGCGCCATATAACATTCTCTTTCGTTCCATAGCTGTCAACTTTGAACATTGAAAATAAGGGAGATTTCCAGGGTTTCTCACCCAAAATACAGGAAAATGTCAACATTTGTTCTCATTAACTTTGGAAGGGTTGCAGTAGTAGCAACAAAGTAGTCTACTTTATTCATGCTTAACTAACAGCCTATATTCATTTGGTCAACTTTATACAGCCCTAAAAAGACTAAATTTACCTTTGGTTTACCGTGTAACTTTAAACAGTGTGCATGGTTAACATTAGTAAATGCATACTTGTGCTTCATTCATCCACACATCCAGCTCGTAAGGTTTTGACAAGCATGTCCACCAATTGACCTTGTTCTTGCCCATCTCTAGCTTTGCTGTCTCCATCCTTTCTGTTTTTGTTGTTTGCAAAAATATATATTAGGCCTATTTATTGGTAACATAGCCTAGAAATCTAGACGCGCCCCTAGCGGCAGCAAATTATATTTGCTGCCAGGGCTAGTCTAGCAACTCTCCGTTGGCTTGTGAGCTCCAGAAATTGAAACTTAATCAGGGCATTGAAATCGTGTATAGAGTCGTTTGGTGGGCTTAACATAATGATTGATGGCAGAGTTGCAACGGTTTGGCTTGAATTCCCTGCTACTTGAAAAAAATGTTGCTGTTGGCCAACAGTGTGTCACGAGTTAAGCTTGTTTTAAGTTGGCAAAAGTTTGAACTAGCCAACTAGCTCTGCTAGTAGGAAAACGCATGGGACTTAGCGCTGTTTTATTGCGTGCAGAGGGAATTTGAAAGACAACTGATTATCCCACCCCTCGGACTGAGCACTGCGAACGGTGAGTGCCCAGACCCTACATTTTAATGTGGGTCTGGCTCGCCAGGCTATTGGTAACCAGCAACAAGTGCAATTTGTTGATCGCTGTCATTCTCTCACCTGCGCAAACAAAAATTTGTTACGTTCCAAGTAGCCTAGTGCGTAATTCTGCTTCATAAAGTTGAACAAATACATTTGGTTATTGTACAGAAAAATATAAATAGCCAGTTTATGGTCTACTACACTGTAGAGTTGGTAAGTTATGGTATGGAGTAGCCTGATGGTAGGCAGGTGCGCACCGGCCGAACACTATGCAAGCGCCAATGAATCGTGCTCTCACGACAACAGCGCCGTTAACTGGACAACACATAGACAGGCCCGAGGGCTGGGTTAATGTTATGAGAGTATTAATATGGGATATTCTACGGGAAAATATTAAAACGGCAAGATAGCGGGGAAAAGTTGAAATACGTGATAAACCCTGGAAAAAGTTGCCATGTTAGGTATTTCGGTCCCTGTGATTATTTGTGAAATTGTGCAAACAGCATTTTCAAGGCATTTGAGAAGGAAGGAGTGGTAGCTTGCAAGCTCCCAAATTGACGCTCGTCTGAGAAATGGAGTTTTGGATAATTTCAGCTTCGGCAGCATTACCTATATGCTAAATTTACAATGACTGAGGAAGCCTAGAGAGGAGTCCATAGCAACCAGTTCATGTGTGGAATTTGTTATTACCCAGTGTGCTTTGTGGAATGGTCTCAATGTTTTACTGTTTTATTTCATGTGAATACTAGTTTACTAAATGAGTGCCTTAGTATTTGAAGTAATGCAGTTATGCAGGAAGTGCTTTTGTTTCCATGCTTATTGTGTTTCTACAACAATGTTAGTGAGTAAATCTACTGAAATGGCCACAATCTTGGTGGAGTGTGATGTGTAAGATCAGAAAGCAGAGGTTGATTTAAGAATGATTTAACCATGTGTCTACAAAGCGCAAAGCAGCGAGTGCGAAAGACATCGACAATTGGCAGGGGAGGGTCATGTCTTTTTTGGGTCATTGAAAAATGGCCCCTTCAATAAATACGAACAGTCCCTAACGTTAAGGTAAACAGCCAATAAATACGAACAGTCCCTAACGTTAAGGTAAACAGCCAAAGTGCAGCCAAAGAGTATCATTAACAGCTACCGAGCTATCTTTAACTTCGCAACCAAGATGGCAAACAGGGGTCTGACCTGGAGCTCCGAAGACGTTAAGCACTTAATTGACATCTGGGCCGACAAGGAGATATCTTCTATGTTGGATAAAACTCAAAAGTCAAAGTCTTTAGCGATCGCCTACGAGATTGTGGCTTCAGCCGCTCTGTGGACCAGTGCAGGGCTAAGGTTAAAACGTAGGCAGCTTTATGTGAAGACGAGAGAACGCCTCAGTAGAAGTGGGAGCTCTGGGAGGAAGAGGACTGTAGTAGTAACAACATAATACATTTCAATGTTATATCACAACAGTTGTTATCTGTCTTTTCTTTAGAAAGTCATTTATATTCTTGAAAAACACTGACAGAGAGCATGTCTAATCTCACCCCCCTTGCCATTATCCTGCGGATATCCTAATCTTTCTTGTTCTTCAGCCCCTGCTTCCTCCTCAGTCACTGCAATATCCCTACCCAGAAATACCTCCTTTTGTATTTCACACAAGTTGTGAAGGACACAGCAAGCTGACACTATTTGGCTGATGAATGTAATGTGTGAGTCATTTATTTTGCCCAGACACCTCCAGCGCCTTTAAGGCGCCCAAAGGCACATAACACTCTACCGTCATTCTAGCTTCACTGAGGCGATGGTTGAAATCTACTTGATCTGGTGTTACTCCTACACCCTCACTGTATGGCTTCATTAATCAAGGGAGTAGAGGATATGCTGAATCGCCCAGAATCAACAATGACACCTCCACTCCCTCACCTCTTCAGATTGCCTTAGCAGGAGTGTGCCTCCCTCACCTGGGGCATGGAGAGGTGAGAGTGCAAAGACACGTGCATCATGCACTTCTCCAGGCCGCCCAACATTAATGTCCCAGAACTTCCACCTGTGGTCCACAACCCCCTGTAAAATGGTAGAATGGCCTTTCCTGTTAAAGTAATCTGCTGGTGTGTCAGGTGGAGCTCTGATGTTTATGAGCAGTGGTTTTCAACCTTATTACCCCCTGTGAATTTTTTTTTCAACCAAGTACCCCCTATCAGCGTAAAGCAAAAAAATACTTAAACAGACTTAAAAAAAGACTTAAAACCTTCCTGGTATGGGGATAAAAATGTTTCATCATGCATAATTAATTGATTTTGTTCTTCTTGGGGTATCTTTTTGCACTTTTCACACAGATCTTCACCACAGTTGCAGAATCCGCCTGGATATTGTGATGTTGAGGCTGGAGGCCATGGCAGACCAGTGAGTACATTTTCCATTTAATATTCATGATTTATATTCAATTAGCAAAGAATGTGCCTGCTCTATATGAAAAGTCTCACAAGATAACTTGTTTTATGATGTTTCAGATTGCAAACAGTGCACAACAGTCTGCGGTCCACCCATCGGTCAATTTCCGCCATTGTCCTGGAGATGGAGGGGGACCAGGAAAAAAGGCGGAAGATGAGGGTATGCAGATCCTCCCCGCCAGCAAAGGCCCTTCCAGCTAACGACGATTGCCCCTGAGCCCGAGGTGCCAGCGTGAGACAGGCAGTGCCTGCCTGTTTTTTTTTGCCTGTTTTTTTGTTGTTGTTTTTTTCAAGTTAATTTTTAATAAAATTTAAATTTTGTTTAGAACATTTGCAGTGTTTTGTGAATTAATTTCCCATAATTATCTTTAAAGCCCAAGGGCACACTCACATTTGGACGGTCACTATGAGCTCCGACTAGAATAACGGAGCGTGACGAATAAGTCCAACTTTGTTTTGTATCGGTAGGACTCTGTTAAGGATAAGGCCATTGCCATATATTTTTCACTTGGGGCCTTTGCCACTTTTTTGGACTTGTGTCTGCCATTCTATTTCAACTTGGGCACATTTTCTCCCAATAGTCTGCCTTTTGCCCCAAATATGGGACCTTGGGCCCAAGTGGAATTCAACCAAGGTGGAATTTTTTCCCCGAAAAGTCTGTCAGCCTCCTGAGTTTGGGTATTGGAGGGGGAATTGTGAGTGTTAACATGGAACTAGGAAGCTGAAATTCAGGTCAGACATTCCTCTCATGACACACATGGAGCATGCAAAGTTTGGTGCCTGTAGCTCTAATGCAAAGTGTAAACCCTTTAGCCATTTTTTTATTTTTAGCCAAAAAACACACCCGTGCGTGTCAGATCAGTACCAAATCGGAATATGTCAAACAACTGGAAGTCCCAAGCAAGCTGGAGTCGGTTCGGAGTCGCTGTGTCATTGCCAAAAGGAGGTAAATGGTGCGAAGCGTACAAGGTTTCCTTCTTCTCGTGCAATAATGCTAGGTGCCAGAGGATCGGGACAGAGATGCACGGCACCGCCTTGAGGCCCCCAACAACTGTTCCAAAGGTGGCATCTCTGAGACGCCCACCAAAAAAACTGTCAAGGAAAAACATACAAAAAGTTGACATGTCCAACTTCAGAGGTGACATTGTGGGTGTTAACATGGAGCTAGGAGGCTGGCATTGAGAGCAGACATTCCACTCATAACAAACATGATTTGTGCAAAATATGGTGCTTCTGGGTACTTCCTGTGCCGAGATACAAACATCTGAGTCTTTTCTTAGATATTGAATGTGCATTGCCATTTATTTTCCACTTGGGGCCTTTGGCACTTTTTTGGACTTGTCCCAGCCATTCTATTTCAACTTGGGACTTATGGCAATTTTTCTCCTAATAGTCTGCCTTTTGCGAGGGGCCCAGCGCGCGCCGTAGGGGAGCTTGAAAAATTAAACTTCTATCAGGCCAATCAAATCGTGTATAGAGTCGTTAGGCGGGCTTAACATAATGATTGATGGCAGAGTTGCAACGGTTTGGCTTGAATTCCCTGCTACTTGAAAACAAAGAAGATGGATGTTGCTGTTGGCCAACAGTGTGTCACGAGTTAAGCTTGTTTTAAGTTGGCAAAAGTTTGAACTAGCCAACTAGCTCTGGTAGTGGGAAAACGCATGGGACTTAGCGCTGTCCTATTGCGTGCAGAGGGAATTTGAAAGACAACCGATTTTCCCGCCCCTCGGACTGAGCACTGCACATTTTGATGTGGGTCTGGCTCGTCAGTGCAGATCATATTATCAAAATCAGAATCAGCCTTCTTGGCTTGGTTTGCGTAAACTAACAAGGAACCCCCCCCCCCCTCCCCCCCTCCATGAAAATCAAAGGCTACATATTCTCAGCTGACTCGTCAAAAAGTGCGCACCACCTTATTATTATCTGCAGGTGTGTGACTTTTACTTACGTGCACATGGCTGCAAATTGACTTTTAATGTATGTATTTTCTGCCTTGGGCATTTTAAAATATGGATGTATGGTAATTAGAAGTGTAAATATCAATTAGAAACCTAAATATATGTATAATTATTAATTTGCAAACAAATAACTGGCGTCAGTGACGTCTTTAACATGAAGATCCCTGGAACTATGCTTCTACTAGCATTCTACCACAGGTCGAGAGGTGTAGAACTACACAACTTTACGATAGTGGTTGCGAACGTTCGTTGCTACTATGGTTTTGGACTATGTAAGTTCCAAATATGAATGTAATTCTGCGGCATAAAGCAGATGCATTTGTTTATTGCACAGAAAAATAAAAATGACATGTCAAGCAGTCAATTGACTACATTGCAGTCAAGAAGTAGGGCAAATTAATTTACGAAACCAAAACGTGGGTCATAGTTGTCTAAGCCTCTATTAGCGTAGCCTGTTAAAAACGTCGCAAAAGCCTACCTATAGTGTAGCCTGTTAAAAACGTCGAAGAAGGCTACAGATTCATTCTGAACAGTTATTTCTCTACTGGCTCAATTATCACACCACTGTTTTGATTTGTGTAGTTGCGTTAACCCAACACTGACAATAATGTAGACAGCAAATTTCGATTTCCGTTACCACCGTGTAGTCATACCCAAGTAGCCTAAATCGAGGTAAATCGAGCTTTTTCAGAAGGCGCGGCAGGCAGAGCGATGTACAGTGGCAGAGCGATGCACAATGGCTGAAAGTGGTACTAAAGCTTCACGCAGCTTCACGCCTCGTAATGCGCGACTGAAGTGGCCATTTGAAAGCGATGCCCACTGTAAGTCATGTCAGCATTAGTTAAAAAATGAACTCCTTACCAGGGCTCCGAACCGGTTCAAGGAACGAAACCGAAAAAACGAACGGAATTTTACGAGGAGCGGAAACGGAAACGAAAAACAAAATAGTCTTCAACTGTTCCGGAACAGAAACGTTATTCTGAAATCCACAAAACCGGTTAATAACGTTTTTTTTCGTTCTCAACAAGGTAAACAAAAACAATGCTTGAACATTCTATTTGGGCCCCAATCTACTTCCTCTGCATTAAGATAACATATGGAATGTTAAAAAGTAAGTCTTGTGGGGCCAATTATGATGCTGATAATGGAACTCTCTTGAAAGGGTAAATTTCACAATTTCCGGTTGTGCGAAAAACAAGCCCGCGGATTTAATGCTGCAGTTAATTAGGCCTATGGCTTTTACATGTTGTTTCGATGGGACGGAACCAGGAAAACCCGATGAGAAAACATTTCTCATTTAATGCGGCGTCCAACAAATCGACCAGCCAAGTCAAGGGCTGCGGGATAGAAATCATTGGGAATCACGGCGGCAACCTGCAGAGACACATTCAAAGACGACATCCAGAGGTGTTAGAGAAGTCACTACAAGACCACCAAAATCAAAACAAAAGGCCAGCTGAGGATGGTCATAGTGAAAAAGCCCAAACAGGTCCAAGTGGCATTAACCCCTGAAACCCTCAAAGAGGCGTGCGTAGAGCTAGTCACGGTTAACGGGAGACCCTTTTCATTGATGGAAGATTCGGGAATTCGAAAAATAATCGACCTAATACAGAACGCTATGGGAAAAAATGTCACAATCAATTCATCTAACATTCGGGATATGGTGTCAGGGATTGCTCAGGGCGAAAGGGAAAAGCTCGCGACTGAACTTAGCGGGAGGCTTCTGATGCTGAAAATAGATTAGAGACCGGTCTGTGCTGGGTATTAACGTGCAGAGTGTCAGATATCCAAGAGGGAGCTGTGAGCAACAACGATGCAACCTGCGAGGAGACGGAGGAGATTGGGGAGGATGTTGAAAAGGTTGGGGAGGATGCGGGAAACCAGGAGGAGCTAATCCTTCAACTCGATTCTGCGTGGCCCGGTCATATGTTGCATAGTGTAAGATGTGCTGCACATACTCTACAATTGGCCGTTGACGATTCATTAAAACAAGCGTCCAACATCATAGCAAAGGCAAGACGTGTAGCAAAACGATTACGCACGCAGAATGTGGTGTGTGTTCTTGAGAACAATTGTGGATTGTGCAACTCGCTGGCACTCCACTCATGATATGCTCCAGCGGCTGCTCGAGCTTAGGCTTAGGATCTTTTGTGAAGACATGGCCCCAACCATCCCCGAGCTACATCTAAGTGAATCTGAATGGGAATATGTCTCCAACACAGTAGATGCACTGCAACCCGCGAAAATAGCCACCAAATGTCTCCAATCTGATCAGCTAACTGCTGGTGAGTTCTACGGCATATGGCTCAAATGTTCCCTGGACACAGAAAAACTAGCAAGCCCCTTTGCGAGAAAGGTAGCCCAGTGCCTCAAAGCACGCCAGAGCACGTTATTTGACAATGACGCATTCTTAGCTGCTTTATTCCTCGATCCTAGATATCGATTGTTTTTGACCGAGTGTCAGACCGAAAAGGCGAAAATACACCTGCAACGTACATGGGAGGCAATACAGCACCTAGATCCACGCAATGCAGCCAGCGACACCGCTGTGTGCTCAGCAGCCTCCCCTTCTCAATCTCAGACATCATCTGACGACGAAATCGAGCACCTTTTGATGGAAAAAGAGAGAGAGACCAGCTCAACACAGCGACTCCCCCAGGACTCCATCGTGTCACTCTTGGACACATACGCCAAAGAAGACCGTCTAAGGCGCACCGAAGATCTGTTTCAGTACTGGGCTAGGTATTCTGTATCCAACCCCGACCTGTACAAGCTCGCTATGAGCGTCATCCCTGTCCCTGTCACGCAAGTAAGTCAGTGTCGAACGGGCATTTTCGAGTTTGAAATTTATTCTTTCCCCGTTAAGATCATCATTGAACGAAAAGGTGCTTGAGGACATTCTGCTGGTACGTCTGAATAAACAGTATGGACTGTAGCAGCCAGTCACCCCCTCCAAAGCTAGACCTGAGCACAATTGAAACTTATTTTATTGCATTTGGTAATTTTATTTCTTCTACTGTTGCAGCACTCTCACTTTTGCCTTATCTAGGCCTATTTTTATTATTTTTTTGTTATTATTGTAGGCCTATTCTGACAGCCTAATTATTTTATTTTATTATTATTGACGGCCAGGCTAGCCTAATATTTTCTACCACTGATTTTTGTGAACTTGTTTTTTCAAAAGAAGCGCAGATTGCGCACAGAGTGTGTCACTGTGGTAATTTTATTTATGTAGCCTAATGTTGCCGTAGGCCTAGGCCCTATTTTGAAAACGAATGTGACTGCACTGTCTAACTTTTGCCTTATATCTGCCTATTTTTTGTTATTAAGCCAATGCAGATAGAATAATTTTATTTTATCATTATTGACGGCCAAGTAGCCTAATTGTAATCTCTTTAACTGATTTTTGTGAACTTGCTTTTAGAAGCGCATTGCGCTCACAGTTTGTCACTGTTGTGCTTTAAATGTGACGAAACAGCGCAAAGCGCACTTCAGATACCAAAGTGTTCTACTTGTTTGATTGTAGGCGAACAGTTTGAAAAAAAAAAAAAAAACGAATAAATGGACCTTTGGTCCAAATGTGTATATTTTCTCTTGCTGTTGTAATGTAACCTATCCGTCTGCCACTTCGGATCTTAGGCCAGCTCGTAGCGTAGGCTACTGAAACTGATTTGGAAATTGTTTGTAGCCTATGCGTAATAGCCTATTTTGCCTGTCCACGCCTTGTCGTTTTAAAGTCGGGATTTGAAATGTTTGCGCAATTATAGCCTATTCTATGTAGAAGAGTTAAACGGGCCTTGTCAGCAACAGACAGGTTCGTTTATAAACAGGGTTGGAATTATACCGCACGCCTTTGAAGATCTCCATATGGATAAAACTTAGGCTACAACCAGGTAAGGAGTTTAGCACGTATCCAGAAATATTTTTGATAAGAAATTATTTATAGGCATAGGTTAGGCCTACAGTAAGTCTGTAGGCTATGGGATGGATAGCCCATCTGAATGTTTCTGGATACCGCCTGTGATGTATTATTTTTGGGCATAGCTACGGTATAGGCTAAATCAAGGGGAAATAATGAGTACGTCTATTCTAAGGTAAAGTCCACAAAAATAGACTTGATAGGCCCGCCAAACACTGCCGGAACTTTAAGAACGAACGATATTTTGCGTTCCGAACCGGTTCAGGACCGATATGTTGGTGGCGGAACGCATGCAAGAACGAAAACGTTAAACATAGGCCTTCCTGAACCGTTCGGAACGGAACGTTTGAAAAATAATTTCGTTTTCAAGCCCTGCTCCTTACATACAGTAGGTGCACATCTTTCATAAAGGCTAGGCCTAAGTGTCCTGAGGCAATAGACCACATAGGCGTGGTCTATGCACATCTGTCATAAAGGCTAGGCCTAAGTGTCCTGAGGCTGCGCTCTAATTGGCTGCAGGAAACTTTTTCATTAGCTGCCTGGACATACTTTCAGGAGAGGAAGAAGTTGGATAGGTGTGTGTTTGCAGTGTAAGTGATGTTTTTATTCCTTCCCTGTGCTACATTACTGCAAATGTAACTGTCCTCGTTTACACACCTTATCCGTCTTCTGAAAATTTGGGTTGGGCGAGTTGTTGGCTGTCGGTTAGAGCTAGCCTTCTCCTCCTTCGGTTAGAGCTAGCCTTCTCCTCCTTCAGTTCAGAGTGGCCGTCCGCCTTCTAATCCATTGCACGACGTATTCTTGACTCGCGCTCAAATTGAACGTTTTGCTGATACGTAGTACATTGGTAGGCCAACCATATAATTGCTACGAAAGCTATTATTAACGTAAGATGTATTGGTTGGTCCATTCTGGCATAGGCCTAATAGCAAGCTAGGCTAACTAGGCTATCCTAGAACTGTCAACATATGACCAATCAGAGAACATATCGTGTGTGGGTTTGTTTGTAGAGAAAAGCTCACGTGTGTTTGTTTACATCATTTGTTCTGCTTCAAATGTTGTAGGCATTGTGAACATGAAACAAACCGAACCCAGAGGGCAATGGACACATTTATATCGATTCATCCTGTGATTCGGAACAGAATAGGTATGAAAACGCTCTTATAAATCTCCTGGCAGTGGGTGCAGAAGCCCAGAGTGTACATCTTCCTGCACTCTCTGATGAAGTTGTGACTGTACAGTTTCCATGTAACTACACCTGTATGTTTCAAATATGAGAATCAGCCTATAGTGAGGAAATCTCCATTTAAGTGTTTCAGATAACACACACATATTTTACTTACTGTCAAGCCACTGAAAAAGTGCTCTGGCACGGAATTCTTCTGTTGAAATGATGTCCCTAAACCGTTTACATGTTAATGACAGCTTTACTAAGGCTTTGTCTCCCTCCTGCAGCACGACATCTAAGAAGATCATCTAACCAAGATGGGATCTGTCAGGGATCTGAGAGACAAGTAGTATGCAAATTAGTAGGCCTATATCATTTATTATTTGGAAACAAAACCAATCAGCCCACCAATAAAGCCTTTCTACTGCCCATGCTAACTTCTCAGGGTGTGTTTTTCATGGGAAGTACAGCACAGTAATGTGTCTTTCCATTTGTCTCGTAAGTCCCCCGCCCGAGTTGGAAAGTGTAAATTACCCAGCGTTCTTGCGGCATTTTTTTACGCAGGTATGCCCCCTTTACCTCAGAGTTCTTTTTTTTTTGTTGCCTTTATTAATGGCAGGACAACAACACCACGTTACCTTTAAATAGCTCTTTTCTCAACACTCAAAGCGCTTCACATGGAAGGGGGGACCTCACTAACCACCACCAATGAGTAGCACCCACCTGGGTGATGCACGGCAGTCATTATGCACCAGAACGCTCACCACACACCAGCTTGAGGTGGAGAGTGAGGGAGTGAATGAGCCATGTACAGTGTGGGATGATTAGGGGGCCAGATTGAATGAGCCAGGTTGGAAATTTAGCCAGGACACCGTGGAAACCCCTACTCCTTGCGATAAGTGCCATGGGATCTTTAATGACCACAGTGAGTCTGGACCTCGGTTTAACATCTCATCCGGAGGACGGCATCTCCTACTGTATAGTGTCCCCGTCACTGCACTGGGATCGATCGAGGACAGTGGAGAATGACAGGAAGCGAGTGGGAGAGTTGGGGCAGGATCCGGAAAGGACAGAAATCGAACCCGGATCGCCGGGGTACGGTGCAGGTACCCCAGGAAGAATAAGAAGAGTAAGAAATATAATTACTGATGACATCAGAGCTACAATAGTGGACCATGTAATCAACCATGGAATGACCCTGAGGGAAGCTGGCCAACAGGTTCAGCTTAACTTGAGCCGCTACACTGTAGTAAGCTTCATAAGGACATCTTGAAATGGGAATCCGTTAGTACAGTCACTTTGCATTAAGTTTTGTAGCACTGCCATACTCTAATGAGAAACAACAATACCATACATGTAAAAATACTGACATTGTTACTTTACATCATGGCTAGACGTCCAGAAGCTGGGGGCAGAGGAAGAATGTTCACTGCAGAACAAGAGACCCATATAGTCAGTATGGTGATTGCAAATAATATAGTCAAGAGACCCATATGTTTATTTGGTGATTGCAAATAATGCCATAAGGCTACGAGAAATACAGCAGCACATAATTGAGGATAACACCAACTTCCAAAACATACACAATGTGAGCATTTCTGTGTTATCTCGTATACTTGCCCGCAACAGAATCCGCATGAAACAAATCTACAGGGTCCCTTTTGAAAGAAACAGTAAAACAACTGCGATATGACTGTGCAGGTAATCTATAGTATCATCTGTCTATAAAGCAAGAAGCGTCTGTGTGTGTGTGTGTGTCTGTGGCACGCATATCTCGCTGACCGCTTGTCAGACTGACCTAAGATTTCGTATGTGGCTCGCGCGTGGCACAAAGGTGTGCACTCTCGATTTTGAAGATTTTTGAATGCATATTTCAAAATATGCTTATTTACGTAGGACATTTATCGCTGCACTGCACTGTTTCCAAGGGGACCAGTTTAAGGGGAGCTCCACCCCATGGATCGTGTACTGACAGTAGCTAGGTCCAGAGAACGGGCTCTGCTTGGTCTCACTTTGATGATAGTCGCAATTTAAACAGATTACTCGGGAACCGCTTGTGGGTTAAGATGCAAGATGATTATCATGCCTGACCTCAACAATAAAGACTCCCTGTATGCAGTTTGCTTGCATAAAATGATTACTTGCAACAACACGCCAACAAACACGGGTATGTAGTGACCACTCGAATAACCCAGGCTACTTTGGACTTTCAAGAGACTTTGACTAAAACGACAATTCCGACTGCAAGGTCCCAAATTGAAACGAGCGATAGGCTAATGCCACATAGCTAACGTTAGACAAGTTGCAGACTGAGCGACGGCACTTATCACGCCATTAAACACGGGTAAGTAGTGACCACTCAAAATAAAAGTATGTGCAAGCTTCGAATAGCATTAGGAAGTTATTCAGTAAGCTACACACATTTAGCCTTAACTCAAAACAGTTGTCATTATGTCATTCTGATCTGTAGAAATGTCACATGCAGCCATGCCTAAATTTATTAGAGGCCACATTAGTTATAGGCTAATATATTATAATATTCAGTATTCATTATTGAATGCTTAGCTGGAATGATGTTTCCCTATCATCCTATTTTTAAAGCAGGCATACCTGTGGGCATGTAATTGAGCTACGGGTTTTCTTCAGGAATGGCATGTTTGAACGGGCACTGCACTAGTCTATCTATAAAGCAAGAAGCGTCTGTGTGTGTGTGTGTGTGTGTGTCTGTGGCACGCATATCTCGCTGACTGTTTGTCAGACTGACCTAAGATTTCGTATGTGGCTTGCACGTGGCACAAAGGTGTGCACTCTCGATTTTTAAGATTTTGGAATGCATATTTCAAAATATGCTTATTTACGTAGGACGTTTATCGCTGCACTGCACTGTTTACAAGGGGACCAGTTTCAGGGGAGCTCCACCCCATGGATCGTGTACTGACAGTAGCTAGGTCCAGAGAACGGGCTCTGCTTGGTCTCACTTTGATGATAGTCAGTCGCAATTTAAACGGATTACTCGGGAACCGCTTGTGGGTTAAGATGCAAGATGATTATCATGTCTGACCTCAACAATAAAGACTCCCTGTATGCAGTTTGCTTGCATAAAATGATTACTTGCAACACGCCAACAAACACGGGTATGTAGTGACCACTCGAATAGCCCAGGCTACTTTGGACTTTCAAGAGACTTTGACTAAAACGACAATTCCGACTGCAAGGTCCCAAATTGAAACGAGCGATAGGCTAATGCCACATAGCTAACGTTAGACAAGTTGCAGACTGAGCGACGGCACTTATCACGCCATTAAACACGGGTATGTAGTGACCACTCAAAATAAAAGTATGTGCAAGCTTCGAATAGCATTAGGAAGTTATTCAGTAAGCTATACACATTTAGCCTTAACTCAAAACAGTTGTCATTATGTCATTCTGATCTGTAGAAATGTCACATGCAGCCATGCCTAAATTTATTAGAGTAATAATATTCAGTATTCATTATTGAATGCTTAGCTGGAATGATGTTTCCCTATCATCCTATTTTTAAAGCAGGCATACATGTGGGCATGTAATTGAGCTACGGGTTTTCTTCAGGAATGGCATGTTTGAACGGGCACTGCACTAGTTGGTACTGAATCTGGAAGTGCATACTGTGTAGTGCTGTGCATTGGCCTGCAGTGCTGCATTTGATTTGTCTTTTCCAGAGGGTGATAGAGCTAGAGGCAGATGCCATGGGTCATGAGCTGCTTTTTGTGGATGAGGCAGGTTTCAACCTCACTAAAACAAGGAGACGTGGCAGGAACATTATTGGACGCCGTGCCATAATCAATGTCCCAGGACAACGTGGCGGTAACATCACTATGTGTGCAGCTATAAGTCAGAATGGCGTTGTTCACCATCATGCATCCCTAGGCCCATATAACACTGCACACATTATTACATTCCTGTACACCTTACATAACATGCTCACTAATGTTCAGAGGCCAGAGCAGAGCAGATACGTCATCATATGGGACACTGTTAGCTTCCATAGGGCAGCTTTGGTCTGCAACTGGTTTACAGATCACCCACTCTTCACTGTACTCAACCTCCCCCCATACTCTCCTTTCCTGAATCATATTGAAGAGTTCTTCTCTGCCTGGCGCTGGAAGGTCTATGACTGTCATCCTCATCAACGCATAGCCCTTTTACAGGCAATGGAGGAGGCATGTGGGGATATTGACCAGGCATCATGTCAGGCCTGGATACAGCATTCCAGAAGATATTTCCCCGGTGCCTTGGACTAGAGAACATTGCATGTGATGTAGATGAAATTTTGTGGCTGTACCCAGAGACGACACGATGTAGACTGATTTTTTTGTTTTTCTCTTATTTTGTGTTTTGACTTGGAAAAAAACACTTGTGTTTGTTTTGATGTGTCTAAATAAACAATAAAAATAAATAAAAATAATACTTAATGTTTGAATCCCTGTATGTTGACAGAACTATGACAAAAATATTACCTCAAACTGACATAGCCTACCTTGTGCACAGAGAAAGCAAATGCCAGATGTGTTTTTTATTTATACCATTAGTGTGTAGTTGGCACATTGTGTGCTTATTATTGTGATTGCTTGAGTTTACTGTTTCCCCGGTCCCCATACAAAGTGGGGAACTTACGACCCGGGGAACATAGGTACGCTCCCTTTGCTGATTGGGTGAGAGGTTTTGCCATTTATGTGTAGAGTTTTGCAAAAAAAACCATAATTACAAAAGATGTGCTTAAGCAATCAGAAAAAACTGTAAAGCAATTTGTTACACTCGTTATACTTCCTGACACTGAGGCCGCCAGCCCAAAGTTTCAAGGGTGGTTTTTCTGATCACAGACGCTATGGGGAAGCGAGATGGCTACCATTCAACCCGAAAAAAGTCATATAACCATTCCAATGACTCCAAAGCTGTTAAGGTAAGGTGAGGTAACTTGGTTTTGGTACTGGTTAAATTAAGCTAAAAAACCTGTATAGTTCACCTTTAATGTTGATGCAATGCTCTTACACACTAGATTGCATTGCTGCTTCAATCCGGTCACCAATTCATGCATTGCACGGTCTTGCTGTGCATGCAATACAATGTAAAGATTTGTTTTCCAGCCGGTTAGCTAGAGGCTACATGTAGCACAAAACAATAACAATGACTAGCCTGCTAATGCCCCTCATGGCTCGAGAGAAACGCGACAGCACTTGTTGAAATTGAAATAGGCGAAATTACAAAAATTCTAGGCCGTGTTCTAGACCAATGTCCAGCACTATCGAGACAGCTGCTGCCCTGGTGGCATCCATGTTCTTTCCCAAAAAAACAACAAACCCCAGCGTTCGCACTAGCAACTCATTCGTACATATGTCATATGGCTGGGCTGGGCATACGAGACTAATGGAAAGACCCATAAGCACAAAGAAAAAAGTAGGAATATCCCGTAGTCCATAGACCTACCTGGCTAAAAGATACGGAAGCCATCATTTCTATGTCCTCCAAGGAGGGGGGTAGGGCTGTCTCTAACAGGACACTGTTCATTCTAATGAGCAAAAGAGTATAGTGCACTTGAAACACTCATTTTAGATTTAGATAGGGTTCAGCTTTCACTGTGCTTTCAAAATTTTTTTTTTTACTTAACTCATTGAGTGCCAAAAACGTAATATTACGTTTTTAGCTTTTTTTTTAAATTACGAAACTAGACACTCTAACACACCTTATATGTGATTTTGGGAACTCTGTGATGAATGGAAATGAAATATATGACGATCAAAAACTCATGAAAACGCACAATCTGGACATTTTATCATAACTCGGTTGCCGCTTTGGGTCGAATCAGTGACGCATGCACGTCAGGTCAAAACCAGGCCATTTTCGTGGGTCTATCACTAGGTGGCAGTCTCGCCAGGTCTCGCTGATCACTTCCCGGAAAGTTTACACAAGTAAGTAACAGGCAACACTTCATATTCATGAAAGATGTTATATCTCCATTTCTAGGAAAAAAACTGTGATTTTGATGAAAACTAGCCACTGTTTAGCTTGGGATTTCTCAGGAACACAGGCGTGTAGAAATACACGGTTTGCACCCACCGAGAGCTTAAAGTCTCACCTTTTAAACGAGCCATGTGTTCATAGCTATAACACAGAATATGCTGTGGCTGTACAAAAATCATCAACAATGGTCTAGATTGCTGGCACTCTAGGACAAAGCTCCCGAAAACAGCTTGGCATTCAATGAGTTAAGATACAGTACCCTCCAGAATTATTGGCACCTCTGCTAAAGTTGACTAAAAACCAGTCTAAAAATAATCGGTTGGTGATTTATTGAAATCTCACAATGAAAAAAATTAGGAAATATCCAACCTTGAAGGAAAACAATTAAAATCTCATAAAAAATTTTTTCGAAACTGACATCTCGAATCAGTGTCAAGGCTTCGAAACACTGCTTTGAAACGTGGTTCAAAACAGCCATGTCATGTGATCACTGCTTCGAAACATGTCATGTGTCCAATGTCATGTGACCAAAGCTAAGTGAACCTTCGGTGCATTTCACCCATTTCTCCGGTGTCGGCGGCAGGCGTGCCCGTGCGTTCAATTAACAGTGTAGACTTTTCAAGCAAAAACTTTGGTGTAGTGGTTAGTGAGGGCGTTTTTGCACAGTAGCCCAGGCTGCTCAAATGTGGTTCGATCCTAGTTTGATTTGTAAGGTATTGTTCATATCTGTTTATATGTTTTCTTACTTCATCATTAACCACACAGTTTCAACTAAACTCTCAGAAAGGTCAAAAAGCAAACACATTGTGACATCGATAGTTTTTATAAGAAGAAAGTGATTTAGAGAACACTAGTGCCAGCAATAAGATTCTCTTTATTGTCACTTCATGTGGTCTCCCATCCAGTAATTGACCAAGGGCATCACTGCTTAGCTTTTGACCAACACTATGAGCACTGGTAGCGTAACACAGCAAGCCACAGACTTTAAAGACTGCATTTTCGATACGAAGCATTTGACAGATTTCTTTCACCCTAAACAGCTCTGAAGTGTCGGAATTGTTTCAAAGCTTCGGAATAATTCGCCACAATTAGTGATGTTACGGTTGATACTGAGGCTCCGAAGCGTGTGTCGAGAACGTCAAGCCATTCCCAGCAAAGCCCCGTATCGAGGCTTGAGTTTTGGTAATTTGACATCAGACGTGACGTTTGAAGCCTCATTTGGCTCCACTGCTTTGAGTTGTGGTTTACTTTAGGCCAGACACTTCGACTATAAAGACGCCCCATACTCGGATACTTAGCCTACTCGCGGGTAGTTGTCAGTCGTTGGTTGGTTGTAGGCCTATATTTCACTGCTCTCTGTTCATCAAAAATACTACCCAGTTACCAAAGCACTTTCACTGCCCTCTGTTCTTCAAACACACTCAGTTACAAAAGCACTTTGCTCTCTTCTGTGTCATTTTTCCCAACGTAAGCCTACAATTTAATACAGATTTTTTTCTCTGAAACTAGTCTAATTGTAGGATAGGACACTGGGTAAGGCGTTGGACTAGAAATCGTGCGACCTGGGATCGATCCTCAGCTCGAGATAATACACTTTCGCAGATCACCTTCTACTTCATTTGTTACAAAGAGAGAAAATCTCTGGGCAAAATGTTAGGGATCTCGCAACCTGGGTTCGATCCTTATATCGAGTTTCATGAATTTTCACAGATCGCCTAGCTACTACTTTGTTAGGCTACAGAGAGGAAATATTTCAACATGGGAATCGCTTGTATTCCCCAATGCCTGTACTTATGAATGCATCAAGCATTCGCGGACCAAATGGCGCTTTTTGTATTGCTTTTGTGGTAGGAATTTTTATGTGTTGTATTTTTATTGACCAGTAGGTGTCCTAGGGTGCATTCGAAGCCTCGAGAAATGAACCACTTTTCAACACATCTGGCTGGAAAGCTTCAAGGGTTCAAGAAGCTTCATCTCGCCATCACTAGCCACAATTGCTTTGAACGTTTCAGTGTTTCATAAAGCCTCGATTTGACCATCCCTAGACAATCTTGGAATTACAAGAACCAACCACATACACGACATGAAACAACTAATGACCGACACAGACTGAAGGGAGACAGAGGGTTTAAATACACAGGGGGAACAGGAACAAGGTAACACAAGAGACAGGTGGAAACCATAATTAAACTAACAGACTAATGAGGATCAGGTGAGGGGCGGAGACACAGGCATACGGAACAGTGGGGTATACTACGAATCTCAATTAGTGGGTTAGCGAGGTATGTTGCGCTCAAAGCCAGGGTATGTTGTGACACGAAAGTGGATCTGTTTTAGTGTCGCTATATCACCATGGTATCTTATGCTGTCAACCAAACCTGGTCTGGAGGAGGTTATGTGCTTAGTTATAGCTCAAATCGTGTAATCTACCGCCCACTGACCAATCAATTGTCTTAAAAACGAAGTTATCTCACGTGTAGGATTCTGTCATATATCATATATCTGTCATAGCGTGCAAATATCCCACTATGGACGTGCATACCATACAATAACTGATGACAGTTGATTTATTTGATGTTATAGGTTAGACACAAAAAATGACCGCAGTGTTTATCCAAAACAAACCAGAAAAGGGACTCAAAGTGCTAAATACCAGAATTTTCCTTTAAGCTATCGCTCATGAATGCGGAAGTAATTGTTTTTAAATAGAGGCGGTCTTGTGCGTCTCCACGTTACACGATTGGCCAACGTCATCCCAACACCGAGAACGCGCACAGATCTGAGCTGAAAGCCTAGTTTGACAAATATATCACATAACTGCTATCGTAGTATCACTTAACGTATACCCCTGAGTCAAGGCTTTGTCAAGCCTCGATATGTCTACATAGCCTAGATATGTCTAACGTGCTTCGTAGTATACCCCAAGGATGTAGGCTAGGCTTAGGAATGGTGTTTTGTTTTGCTTACTTACCTTTTCATTTAGGTAGCCTATCTTGCAGTAGCCTTCCTCTGCAGTAGGTTGTCCACTTCCAAGCAGAATGAATAAAACGATTTCCACACTACAATTTTAAATGACAGTCCCTTCCGTCTGTCAAAACAAAACCTATCAAAACACATGATCTTGACTGACCAGTCATATACCTACAGTATATGCAGATTGGATGCCTACACACATCGGCCAGCTGTGTTTGAATGTACTTTCAAAATCATCAGTGCTTGTGGCATTTTTGTGTGTATTGAGGGGAAGGGAGGGGAATGGTGTGATAGCCTAGGCTAGTGATGATCACAGGCAGCTAAACTGGTTGAAGGGAACATTTAAAAGAACATCGCTGTTTATGTCATTGTGTGTGTGACGGTGTGTATGATACTGTGTGATATGATGGTGTATATGATACTGTGTGATATGATGGTGTGTGTGTGATGATGTGTATGATACTGTGTGATATGATGGTGTGTGTGGTGTGTGATGCGATGGTGTGTGTTTGTGTGTGGTGCGTGTATGTGATGATGTGTGTGATGGTTTGTGTGTGTGGTGGTGTGTGTAGATAGATAGATACTTTATTGATCCCCAAGGGGAAATTCAAGTGTGTATGATTGGATGTAGGTGTGTGTGATACTGTGTTATCTGATGGTGTGTGGTGGTGTGTGTGTGTGTGTGATCTGATGTGTGGTGGTGTGTTTGTGTGTGTGTGTGTGTATCTGGCAAAGTTTCATAAAGTAAAGACTCAAGTAGTAGTTCTACATGAACTCACTATAGAACAGTAGAGCTACATGAACTCACTATAGAACAGTAGAGCTACATGAACTCATTTAGAACAGTAGAGCTACATGAACTCACTATAGAACAGTAGAGCTACATGAACTCATTTAGAACAGTAGAGCTACATGAACTCACTACAGAACAGTAGAGCTACATGAACTCATTTAGAACAGTAGAGCTACATGAACTCACTAGTAGAGCTACATGAACTCATTTAGAACAGTAGAGCTACATGAACTCATTTAGAACAGTAGAGCTACATGAACTCATTTAGAACAGTAGAGCTACATGAACTCCCTTGAGTGAATTGAATCACGTAAGGTAAAGCGTATATACTGGAGGAGAAAGGAAAAGAGGGTTTGTCACAGTTACTAAACCACAAAACATGAAATTAAACAAACTCGTGTTATTCTTTCAAACACAAGATATTACTGACATATTTTGCCACAGCCATGTATTTATCCAACAGAATTATGTAAGACCAACGTGAAGCAGCACCTACTGTGCATACTGAACTAGTGAGGCAAATGAACCCATAGGATGCCTTGGTGTCACCGTTTCATTGTGTTCCCATGAGCCTTTGTAGCCTGGAAAATCCAGACCCTGGTAATCTAGAAAGATTAAGGGTCTGGCCAAGAACAATGTAATGGCCCAACTCGAGGGACGGCAACAAGCATGCATTTAAAAATCTCACTGCACACACACAATTGGATAACACTACACCATGTTTACTCTGAATGATTTCGGACTTCGACGCAATCGGATAACACTACGACAAATGTGTACTGTCCTCCAACGTTGCAGCGCTGTCTTCATCAGTTTAGCTGGAACATGTTTTCAATCTTAATGAATGCTTCTGAATACTGTGACACAACATTAGCATGTTTCATTTTAAGACTTCATCTTGAAGTCTTGAATATCAAAGTTATCTGCCTTTAATATGGATGTTGCAATAATAAGTACATCTGCTCTCAGCACATGCCACCTGTATAACACAATCACTTTGAAATATCATTAGCATTATCAATTGCATTGGAATTACTTGATCAAATTGGGTTATCACAGCATGAATCAATTTTGTAAACAGAAAGAGAAATGTTGGACTAATTCTAGACATTTCATTCATGTGCAACCGATGTACACAATAAAATCAAGTAAATCCATTGATTTATTTTTTTCAGTGGAACTCAGTAAACTACATTTCCGTCAGCCTACTGTCTTGTAGCCCATCTTTACCAAGGGAGCACTTCCGAGATGGAACCCTTTTGACGCTCTACTTTGAGAGAACAACCACTTTGCACCAGCTGCCAACTGTGCTCCATCACTGAGTTCTGTTATCATGTAGCCTGGACTACACTCTCCACCAGCTCCATCACTGAGTTCTGTTATCATGTAGCCTGGACTACACTCACTGTGCTCCATCACTGAGTTCTGTTATCATGTAGCCTGGACTACTCTCCACCAGCTCCATCACTGAGTTCTGTTATCATGTAGCCTGGACTACACTCTCCACCAGCTCCATCACTGAGTTCTGTTATCATGTAGCCTGGACTACACTCTCCACCAGCTCCATCACTGAGTTCCTGTTGAGTTCTGTTATCATGTAGCCTGGACTACACTCACTGAGTTCTGTTATCATGTTGCCTGGACTACACTATCATGTTGGCTGGACTACACTCACTGAGTTCTGTTATCATGTTGCCTGGACTACACTATCATGTTGCCTGGACTACACTCACTGAGTTCTGTTATCATGTTGCCTGGACTACACTATCATGTTGCCTGGACTACACTCTCCACCAGCTGCTCACCGTCCCTCTGCTCTGTATGCTCGCTCACATCTCCTTGTTCAAATGCAACTCCAACCGGTTGCTGCCATAGGCTAGTGTGTGTGTGTGCTGACATAGGCTAGTGTGTGTGTGTGTGTGTGCTGACATAGGCTAGTGTGTGTGTGTGTGTGTGCTGACATAGGCTAGTGTGTGTGTGTGTGTGTGTGCTGACATAGGCTAGTGTGTGTGCTGACATAGGCTAGTGTGTGTGTGTGCTGACATAGGCTAGTGTGTGTGTGCTGACATAGGCTAGCCTACTTGCAATATTATATACAATTGAAGCTTCTACATTGGAGCTATTTTTGCACAATTGGCATACCGGCATCCACCCGCCACAATTTCAACGCGTAGGCTACTTGATTAACCATTTTGATGCGCTCACAGAATCTTGGCTCTGAGCCAAAATGGGGCAGGGCCTGACAAGAGCTGTTATTGGGTCAGTCCAGTGTCAGTTTGGAAAATGAACCAATGGGCTATTGACTGTCTTTGCTTTGGGCCGATCGTTGGCCAAACAAATGAAATGATATAGCCTATTCTATCGGCCCACTGCACTGTAAAAAATAAAAAGTTAAGCTAACTAAAAAATGTAACGCAACCAGCTGCGAAGCATTTTCAAGTTTACTCAACTTTAGACCTGTGTAGTTGTGCTGACCAGGTTTTCAGAGTTCATACAAAGCAGTGTTTTAAGTTTCTTCACCTTTGCTTTGCAAGGGCAAATAAAGTATATGTGTAACTAAGCTGAAATTGAAAAAATAAGTCGGGTAAACTATCACCTCAACTTTGAAAAGCAGGTTAGCACAACTAGATGGTAACTTAAGTCAAGAAAACGTACAAATCCTTCGCAGCCGGTTGCGTTACATTTCTAAGTATGTACAGCTTCCTTTAATCTTTAGTTAAAACTATGCTCTTAAAGTTTATCAAACTACGTCAAGAAATAAAAGGCAAGTCTATTGTATATATATCTTATCACTCCGTTACAAGACAGACAGAAGAAACAATGAATTCTTAAGTAAAGAAGACAACTTTTTATTTGAAACTTCTTTTAAAACACTGTCTTTTGTGCCAACAGTAATTAAAAGAATCTTAAGTTCTAAGAACCAGCCAAAGACATCCAATAAACTGACCACTCTGCCAACACACACAAATGTGTATCTTAGAAAGGCAGTGCGAGGCTAGGTAACAATGTATGCCCTGCTACCAATATATCAAACATGCCATATATCGTCTTATAGTACTTCAAGATTGTACATATGCTTCATCAGAGTCGGGCAGGCTCAAATAAGAATGCATACCATAATAATGAAAATGCTGAGCAAGTTTACCTGGTTAACTACCCATCAAGCTTGACTTCCTTACAGAACCTTTACAATTTAAAACTGACTTTAACAAAAAGCTGCCATTTTGACTCTACACACAAGCATTACAAAGGACCCTAAAAAAAAGTAAAAAGATACCTAAATAAAATTACCTCTAACATAACTGTTTAAGTGCTGCACAGTACTATGTTAATGTAAACAGCAATATTCATTATTTTCTTCCTGAGGATCACCTTTTGAATAGTCTGATCAAGAAGGACTATACATTACCACCCTTTGCAGTATAAACATGTTTGCATTGGCAAAGAGCCAGGTACACTGCCTAAATTAGTCAAGTACATTTCAAACACTTTCCCTTTCTCTGAACACACCATGTGCTGTGGTGATGGCATACAATGCCAAGGTATGGCAGTCACAGTCCCCTTTGGTCTGTTTATGTGTGTGAAGGAGCCTGACTCTTGCTCTATCCGTACTCAGTGTAATTGGGCTTTATTTAGAAGCCTTTGAATGTCCATGGTGGTGCATGGCACGTCAAAAATTTTCAAACTTGGAGTCTTGGGGGGTGTTAATAACTACTAGGAGAACAAGCAAGATCCCACCTTCAGTCAGCAGGGTGTGTTTACACCGAAGTGGGCAGAACCTTTACATTTGAACATTATGACCTAAAAGAACCAACACTGCCCTTACTGAGTGTGCATATGCTCCCACTACACTCAAGCCAAACAAAAAATGAAAGAAAAGGAGTAAAATGTCACATATTTGCACAGTCCATCATCTCAGCACCTCAGCATTTTGTTTCTGAAAGATTGCACCTGTGCAGAAAGATTGCACCTGTGCAGAAAGATTGCACCTTTGCAGAAAGATTGGTATCAAGGCGCATGAAAACTTTTTGAATGGTTTCGAACATGTATTTCAGTTCCTTTGGATACTTCATGTTCAAAGAATAAATCAATCCAAAAAGGAGGGCCATAGCAGTGGGAAGGTCAGGGAGGTCATCAAGAACAATCTGCTCCTCAATAATCAAAGCAAAACACCTTATATTGGCATCTGTGTCAGTGGTAGCAGTGTCGTCCTCAGCAACCGTTAAAATCCCAATCTGAACTCCACGAGTGTTGACCCCATCCACATTTGTATCCTGCAAGGCAAAGACATTTGGTTGCCTGCGTTCATTTGGTTGCCACTAGCAAGCTTAGCTTATTGCTTAGAAGTATCCATAGAATTTTGGTATTTTTCCTATTTAAGACTTCACTCTTCTGTTACAAGGTGTACAGAGACAACGGAACATTATGTGTGGTAATGGGGATTTTCTCAACCTATATGACATGAAACTATGCTCTCATTCTGACAAAATAATGAAGTACTGCAAGTAGTTCAAGCCAAGAGTTCCTTGATTATTATTACACTGGAAGAAGTGTAGTTCTATGTCATATTAATTCCATTTATATTTATCTGAGGTCTGCTGCTGATCTGTGACATGGTTATCATCACACCCCTAAATGGGTTGGATAACAATTCAATTATGACTGGGTTTACATACCAAGCAAGATTTGAACAAGGAATCTGTGCTCTCCCTCATAAACAATGGTAGGCCTCGCAAAGCTGCTGTTTTCCTATGCAACATGACATTGGTCATCTGGAAGATAGAGCAAAGCAGTAAACAAATATCCTTTGTATTGTACAGCGGAGAAAATAAGTATTTTTTTCAGTAAGTATACTTCCAGAGAGGCTATTCGCATAACATTTTCTACAGACATTAGTATTAACTTAGGTAATCCACACATATTAAAAAATCCAAATATTAATGTCCCTAAGTAGAGTTATGAGTAAAAAAGTGGAATGGCACAGGGAAAAAGTATTGAACACGCTAAGAAAAAACAGTACACAAAGGCAAGGAATGGCAAGGAACGAGCTGGAATCTATACATAGTTAGAGAGTAATTATCCCTCCTATCTGTGCAAATTAATGTAAGCTGGGTTAGTACATATTGATGATCTCTTGAGTTGTCACACAAGAAACATGTCATGATGGGTAAAAGCAAAGAGCTCTTCCAAGACCTTTGCAACATTATTGTTGCAAAACATATCAATGGAACTGGTTACAGATGCATTTCAAAACTTCAGAATCATCCAGTAAGCAGTATTGGAGCCATTATCTGCAAGTGGAAGGGACATCACTGCATCATCAATCGGGCATGCACAGGATCTCCTCACAAGATTTCTGACCAGGAAGTCAGAAGGATAGTCAGAAGTGTAGCCTAAGAGCCAAGGACCACTCCAGAAAGACTTGGAGGCAGCAGGTTCAATTGTTACAGAGAAAATCATAGGTAATGCACTCCACCGCCATGGCCTCTATGCACGCTCACCCCACATGACTCTATTACTGAAGAAAAACATGTCGAAGCTCATTGAAAGTTTTGCTACACAACATTTGGACAAGCCTATGAAATACTAAGAGAATGTATTTTGGTCAGGTGAGAGCAAAATTGAACTCTTTGGATGTCATACTACACACCATATTTGGAAGAGAAATGGCACTGTGCATCACCCTAAAAATACCATACCAACAGTGAAGTTTGGAGGTGGAGGCATCACGGTGTGGGGCTGTTTTTCATCTCATGGTACTGGCAGACTTCATACAGTTGAAGAAATGATGAATGGAGCCATTTGTTCTGGGAGAATCTTGCCATCCACCAGAACAATGAGGATGAGACATGGCTAGACCTTCCAGCAGGACAATGATCCAAAGCATTCAGCAAAGCATGGTTTCAGAGAAAGGACATTCAGGCCCTGACTTAAATCCAATTGAGCCGTTTTGGAAGTTACCTAAAGATCAGGATTTACAAGAGGGACCCCTGGAATCTTCAATATTAAAAGACTATCTGTTTAAAAGAATGGGCCAAAATCACACCTGAATACTGCGACTGATTAGTTTCGTCATAGAGGAAATGCCTTGAAGCTCTCATTACAAATAAAGGGTTTTCCACAAAGTATTTAAGAAATTTCAGTAGGCGTGTTCAATACTTTTTTCCTGTGGCCTTTTCACTTTTTTACTCATAACTCTACTTATGAACATTAATGTTTGGATTTTTTATATGTGTGGATTACGTTAATTTTAATATTAATATTAATAATATAAATTAATATTAATTTAAATTTTGAATATTAAGTTAATACTAATGTCTGGTGAAAATGTCATGCAAATAGCCTCACTGGAAGTATACTTACTGAATTTTTTTTTAAATTAATAATTTAAAGTGTGTAAATGATGTTAGAAAGATATTTTTCTTTGGATAAAAGCATTTTCAATGCAGCCTGCCAATAAACATAAAAAGAAATACATGATAGAAGTTTACCTGGGCATCCATTTTGTTCAATAGAGTCTTCAAGTCCTCTCCAAAACCTCCACTACGTGACCTGTACAGTTGGATGATCTTTGGTGTATATTTTCAATACAGCTCTATCTGGTGGAAGTTTGGATATGTCAGTCAAATTGCACAGCTGATTGCCAAAGTCTGGATCCTCAAATTGAATCTCAAAGTCTTGCACAAGCTGTAGACTATCTTGCAGAATCTTTTTCAAGTCACTGACCGAGTTGAGGGCTTCAGTGACATTGATTCTTCTGGCATTATCAGGACCCAGCAACACGCGAAACAGCATACTCTGTGACAACAAAGGACAGACACAAATTAGCTGAAGCCAATGCTCTGCAATTACTTTACCTCAAACATATAAACAAATCACAATAACTATGTACATCTCTAGGTCTGATCTTGCCTCTTCCATCAACTATTTATTAATGCATTGATAGAGAAATCAGTGCAGAAGAAACCTCTTCAGAGAAATCATAGCCTTTCCCTGAACATCGTACGAGATAAGATTAAGGTCCTCTGGTTGAGTTGTGCACGTATCAGAAACCTCATAGCATCTGTAGTGTTCAACATACCATGATGACAGACACCGTGTTACCGTTCACTAGTATACTGAGGATTCTGAAAAACTCTGGAAACCCACTCTGTTCTACAGAGGACAAAACCATACCCTCACTATAGTGAGTACCATTCAGATGTACATCTGGTGTGAGGCTCACAATTCCTCTCTGAGGGTACTTTTGCAGCACTGCAGTCTTTTGTTGCACATCAAGGGTGCATGTGTTGACATGTTTAACCTTTTGCACAGATATAGCGGGAGGAAAGAGACTTGGGGCTTCAAGGTAATGGGCCATCATGAGCTGGTGTTTACTCTCCAAGGTGAGGAGAATATTCTTAAAATTGTGCACATCATGTACAATCCCTTTGAAGTAACTATGTTTGGCCTCAAATCTCATTGTCCATAGCTCGATCAATGGGCCAAAGCACTGAATCAAGTAAGCATAGTGTTCAATATAATGGTGCTTTGGTTTGAATTTGAAGTCAGGGAATGTTTCCTTAATTAGCTGCCTGTGTTCAAGAATGTTTCTGTGTAGCCAGGCTAGAGATGCTGATGACAATTCTGATGAAACAACCAACTCAACTATCTCTGTCAGGTCCATTCTAATGTCCCAGGATGCCTCCTGTTCTGGGACATAATGGCCAATCATTAAAGGCAAAAGGCGAAGCAATGCCCAGTTGTCATGTCCGTTCCCACCTACAGTTTTCTTTGCAAAGTTAGACTGAGCAATGACCTTGGGCCGGTTCAATTTATCTGTGTCCAAGTAAGGGAAGGACCTGATACAATTATTAAGAACGCTGAGTGTAAAATACCTCTTTCTAATGAGTTCCTTCAAGCAAACAGCCAACTCCCTCCAAGAGGTCTTGCAGTACATGCGGTGGAAACCCTGTTACTGGATGGAGAGAGGACAGGTGTTTACCAAGGACACACTCTTTTCTCACACCCAACTTACAGCCAAGTTGATCATTGTCTCTCAGTTCTGCTAGGATGACATTATGCTGTTCAATGGTTCTTAATGGGAAAGAGCTGGCATCCGCTGTCTGTATTTCATCTTTAGAAGCTAGACAAAATCTGCAGGGATTTCCGGCATAAACAAACACATCTTTGAAAAAAAAAAAAAAAAACTTACTGCAAGTCTGTGTAAAGTAACTTGTCCTAGTATGTCCTGCTTACTATGCAATGGAATAATACAATTAGAATGTAAGCATCTTTTGTAAAGTTTAGCCCCGTCTTTCTGGGACAGCTGCAAAATAGTCCTCTACCTTATATGATCATAACACACTTACAGTGAAAGTACTGTTTGATTTGTAGGAGAAATAACTTTCCTTGCTGGAGATTAGATGTTTGACTTGCTAAAGTCATGCTAACATTACTGACACAACTTTTTGCAAACCTTCCTAATGTTAAATGTTGCTATAGAAATCGCAACCTCTCAAGAAATACATTCATTTAACATCTCGAATACTTTTAGCAGGCCTACACGAAGTAAACACTTCATATACCGAATAACATCGCTGTTTCTAGAAAATTCTGAAATACAATGCTATCATTAGTTAGTTGACGTTAGCGTTAACGTAACATCATGCCTCCCGCCACTTTAAGGTCACTAACGTTATACTAAGATTTATTTAGCAACGTCGTTAAGGTAAACCAAACGTTCACACGTTGTTACCAATGTCAATTAGTTCATTCTAAGAAGACTTTTCACACCGAAATTACTGAAATGCTTATATTTTAATTTGGTAGTGAGCTAAACGGGAAGCAAAGACTGCAAGCTTGGCTAATATCTAATGGCATATGTTAGCAAGCATGGAGCATTTGACGCGAAGCTCCGGTTAGGAAAATCTAATTTATTCTCTAACTACAACTTTACAGAGCAATAGTTTCTGTTCAAACTATCCAATATAAGGTCACATCAGTGGACAAAGTGCAAAAGTAGTGGTGTCTCTTACCTTTACGCTTAACAAACAGCCAATATTAGTAGCAGCACTGAAATTCAGCAGCCATTTCCATCCTTCGATTCGGCAAGAGAGGAAGAAGATTTGCGCATGCGCATTGACAGAAAGTACGGAATGTCAACTGTGTCAACGAAAACTGAAGAACGCAATTCAACACAACTTACTTTCCCATTTCTCTTGAACATCAGATGAAGAAAAATAATTGAACCCATGTTTAGAAGTGATATGAACTTTTCCTAGGTATATTTGTTCATTCAACATTGCATCCTGATTTCAGTTTACAATTCTCAAGTTCTGTTTTTTACAGTTTGGGAAACGCCCGGTATGCCAGATGGCCAGTCCACCCCTGTGTGTGTGATCTGTCTCCGCGGTCGATAATGCTACAACAGAGCAGCGCTATGCTAATCTCACACTTGACTGGGGATGGCTATCAAGCAGCAGGACACACATGCACCGGGCCTCTGTTTGTGGAGGTGGGATGAGTGGCATTTAAAACAGTCCATTAACATGAGAGACATCAAGTGTGTGTGTGTGTGTGTGTGTCTGTGTGTGTGTGTGTGTGTGTTTCATCAGATGACACTCTGGCATCTCTTTCTCTTTCAGTAAGAGTGAGTGTGTGTGTGTGTGCATGCATATGGGTGTGGGTGTGTGTGTGTGTGTGCATTTGTGCGTGCATGCGTGTGTGTGCGTGTGTACTTTTAGCTGACATCTCAGACTGAAGAAATGAAAGAGGCAAAAGGCCTAGAAAGAGGTGTGTGTGTATGAAAAGGCAGAAAAAGGAGGTGTGTGTGTGCGCGCACGTGCGTGTGAAAAGGCAGAGAAAGCGCACATTGTCTTCCCCCAATTACCTCCAACATAATGGGATCTGAGCAGCGTGCCCCGTAATGACGACAGTCTGCCACATTCACAAGCTCCGCTCTGAAGACTGCAAGGGCTGCGTCTGTGTGTGCGTGCGTGTGTGTTTGTGTGTGTGTGCGTCTGTGTGTGTGTGCAGCGGCTGCATAAAGAGAAAGTAGGCCGCCACTGATTACTTCCTTGCATTTTACTTTGTACCAATTTGTCCATGTGCGCTTGCCAAGACGGGATTATTGAAGAGAAATCATTTTTTGCTGTTTTGCTGTGAAACAGTGCGACTGAAATAGATTAGTTCCACCCCCTGAGGATGTTGGTAAAACTGAATAGCAGAATGTGACGCGACACACACCTGCTGGGGGGGGGAGGGGGTGCACACACACACACACACACACACAATGTTGGGAAGATTACAGAATACATGCCCTAAAAATAAGGTAGGAAGGTATTTTGAATACTTTGAATTACATCAGCATTGTATTACATTTTATTAGCAGTGGATGAAACAGTTATGTGAGGGTATGTGAAGTTGTGAGACCCACAGCTAATCAAGTCAACTACAACCCACAGCCTGCATTACAGTCAGGATGGCTGGACATATATAGGCCTATGTTACTGTGAGGATGGTTGGATATATAGGCCATTACAGTTTTTTACAACTGTTTACACACGTTTTCAAAACTATATGTCTATTTTTCAAAACTCCACACACAAAACCAACAATTGCTCACACAAAATGCAAAATGCCTCAAATCTCCAGCAAAATGACACACAACATTCAAAATGTCGCAAACACATCTTTAAACCAAACATTCGCCTCACATTATAAACACTTTTTTCATAATATGACATTTTGGATACATCATGTAGCCTACACACTGTTGCTCAAAACCTAAATCTCTTCCGTCTTAGGCTTTATATATGTATTTCCATACAAGAGTGAAAGTTACGGTATCTACAAAGAGAAGCTGAAATACACAGTAAAAATGCAAGCAATATTAAAACCAAAAATAGCGATTTTTCCCAAATAATTTGCTGTTGCGAATATAGTATTTTACAGCTAACAAGAAAAAAAGCAAAGCAGAATACAATGACCACCAGATGTACATGGAGTTTTCAAAACACTGATTTTGCCTAAGACGGAAATGACTGACTACTATCAAATTGCTTTGCTTTTTCCAAAGACAAGTGTGTGTGTGTGTGTGTGTGTGTGTGTGGGGGGGGTCCGTGTACAGTATGTATTCATAGACCTATAGACCCTTCAACTGCAGAAACAAACAATCCTAAGCGTTTAAGCGTTCCTAAGGCATTTCTGGAGGCACAGAAAAATGTATTGAGCTAATGGTAACATGGGGACAAACAAAAATAGAGTAAAAAGACAAGTCAAGTTTTACATAAAGTCAACTTTTTGCAGAACATTACTGTAAGCTAAAGTCCGATTACTGTAATTTTCCTTTCAAAGTATCTGCATTGGTTCTGAATATTTCAACCGGAAATCCTCTAGGAGCAGATTGAAAGGGTCTATACCTATAGAGAGTACTACTCATAGGCCTATACTAAGGCAATGACTGGAGCAGATTGAAAGGGTCTATACCTATAGAGAGTACTACTCATAGGCCTATAGAGAGTACTACTCATAGGCCTATACTAAGGCAATGACTGGTGATTTAGTGGCATTTTGATGAAAAAAAAAGAAATCAAGTTACTTCCTGTTAGATTTTTGTGTGTTAGGTAGAAAATTGTGTGTGGTGTTTTGCAAAATGTGTTTTAGAAAATTGAAAACTGAGTCAAACACTGAGAATTAGTGTATGGTTTTGCAGATTTGGTGTGGGGTTATGATGTTTGGAAGACATGTTTAGAAAATTGTGTGACAAGCAAAGATTTAGTGTGTAAGCAGTTGAAAAAAACTGTAATGCCACTGGCCTATATTGATCTACCACAAAACATATGTTACATTCTACATTCCCTGAGAGGTTTGTCATTTAAGCTATCACTATACACAGAGAGGGAAAGAGAGAGGGGCCACTAGAGAGATACATAAGCTACATGGTGTGGCTAAAACAATATTGGGATTTGAGCTTGATAAGCCTTGGCCTACATGTTATAATGATTTAAAATGTATTAGTGTAACTGTATTCTGAATACAACCTATTTAAATTGTAATTGTATTGAAATATTTGCTGAGTTTATGAGTCTGCCCTTAAACCAGCTGTTTGGGATAACTATTGCACCTTTAAACCAGCTGTTTGGGATTACCAGTGCACCTTTAAACCAGCTGTATGGGATTACCAGTGCACCTTTAGAGCAGATGAAAGCTATATGGTGCCACAAGAGGAAACCAGTGTTTTTTTTAGCATACTGTGTGTGTGTGTGTAAGTGTGTCTGAGAGAGAGAGAAAGAGAGACCTGCTGCGCCAAGAGATGCTTAAGAACCAGGTGTGTGTGTGTGTGTATAAAGGGGTTGTGTGTGTGCAGGGATGTATAAAGGATGTGTGTTTGTGTGTGCAGGGTGTGTGTGTTTGTGCAGAGTGTGTGTGTGTGTGCAGGATGTGTGTGTGCAGGGTGTGTGTGTGTGTGTGCAGGATGTGTGTGTGCAGGATGTGTGTGTGTGCAGGATGTGTGTGTGTGTGTGCAGGGTGTGTGTGTGTGTGCAGGATGTGTGTGTGCAGGATGTGTGTGTGTGCAGGATGTGTGTGTGCAGGATGTGTGTGTGTGCAGGGTGTGTGTGTGTGCAGGATATGTGTGTGCAGGGTGTGTGTGTTTGTGCAGAGTGTGTGTGTGTGTGCAGGATGTGTGTGTGCAGGATGTGTGTGTGCAGGGTGTGTGTGTGTGTGTGCAGGATGTGTGTGTGCAGGATGTGTGTGTGTGCAGGGTGTGTGTGTGTGTGTGCAGGATGTGTGTGTGCAGGATGTGTGTGTGTGCAGGATGTGTGTGTGTGCAGGGTGTGTGTGTGTGCAGGATATGTGTGTGCAGGGTGTGTGTGTGCAGGATGTGTGTGTGTGTGCAGGGTGTGTGTGTGTGTGCAGGATGGGTGTGTGCAGGATATGTGTGTGTGTGTGCAGGATGTGTGTGTGTGTGCAGGGTGTGTGTGTGCAGGATATGTGTGTGTGTGTGCAGGGTGTGTGTGTGTGCAGGGTGTGTGTGTGCAGGATATGTGTGTGTGTGTGCAGGGTGTGTGTGTGCAGGGTGTGTGTGTGTGTGCAGGATGTGTGTGTGCAGGGTGTGTGTGTGTGTGTGTGCAGGGTGTGCTTCTCAGCACATTTCCAATTTTACGGCCTCACTGTGTTTCATCCACCTGCTGCAGAGCCCAGAGTGTGTCACCTGTTAGCACTCTGAGTCACACACACTCACACACACACTCACACACTCACACACACACACTCACACACATGCATACACATGGCAGTGGACATCTACACCAGGCTGAGCAGAGGAGAGCTCTACATATTTATATGGTGAGTCCGTCATGCTCTGCTGCCTTATTCTACTGTGAGGCCACTCACACACACACTCACACACAATCACACACATGTACACACTCACACACACATACACACTCACACACACACTCACACACACATACACACTCACACACACACTCACACACGCTCACTCACTCACTCACACACACACACACACACACACACACACACACACACACACACACACACTCACACGCACACTCACAAACACACACACTCACACACACTAAAATGCCCACACAGATGCACTCTCTGTACACACACACACACACACAAACTCAAATCCTCACGGCCTCTCTAAATATACAAAATGCACACACAATAACTCTGCTATGGCCTGTCTAACACACACAAACACACACACACACAGAAATAATGCATCTGCCAGTGCCTGTGAACTACACCCACTACACACAAAAACAAACACATACACACACACACACACACACGCACACACACACACACTCAGGCTCTGCCTGCCAGTGAGGTTTGGAGCAGGAACAGAGGCTCGGATTAGCAAGTGGCAGAATAGGGAACAGACCGAAGGCATGCGGCCCTGGCATAGACAGTGTGTGTGTGTGTGTGTGTGTGTGTGTGTGTGTGTGTGTGAGTTTGTGTGAGTGAGTGTGTGTGTGTGAGTGTGTGTGTGTGAGTGTCAGTGTGTGTGTGAGTGAGTGTCAGTGTGTGAGTGTGTCTGTGTGAGTGAGTGTGTGTGAGTGAGTGTGTGTGTGTCCTAACCTGCTGTATATGGTCAGATAGAGCCAGAGGAGCAACAGCAGATGCTCAAAACACACACACACACACATACACACACACACACACATTTTAGCCCTCATTGACTCCCACACAGCTGGTATATCTGTGTGTTGGCCAGTCCTGCAATGAAACACACACTCACACACACACTTTATGGTTGTGGTTATATGATTTAGCAGACGCTTTTGTCCAAAGCCACTTACAAATAAAAACAATAGTTAAAAATGAACAGTGTTGATAAGACTACATTCACTATTTCACTATTTCAATTGTAAACAATAGTCAATGTCAATGATCAACAATGAAAATAAACAAATACCATAATATACAAACCATAACTAAGAAGATCAACTTAATGAATTAAAGGAGAAATCCAGCCTATTTTAACACAGAGCTCAGTTGATCATGTTCACAGAATACTGTCGCAGGGTTCATTTTCCAACAAATTTGTGCAATTTGCTTATAATTGGCACACAAGGCAACTGCACTGTCACACTTTCTTTATCAATCATTATATTTGTTTAGTTTATCTATATATGGTTATGGTTATGGTTATGGATTTAGCAGACGCCTTTGTCCAAAGCGACATATAAATACAAAACAACATAATCATATTTAAAAATGAACAGGGAACAGATTAAAATCTAGGTCAAATATAGTAAGGAGAATAGTTGTAGTACACAATAATATCAATTCAATCAATAGCCTAATAAAAAAGCAATGTAAAAAAGGGGAAAGGCAATAATAAAAACAATAATGTCAATTCAATCAATAATATAAAACAATAACATGCTAAGACTACATTAAGGAGAATATCAATAATAAACAATAATGTCAAATTAATTAACAGCCCAATTAAAATAAAACAACATTATATAAACCATAACACATAAGCGCTTAAACAACTAAGTATATAGAGTAGCCTAGAAATCTAGACGCACCCTAGCGGCGGCAAATTAATTTGCTCAGCCTGTACGTCTAGTATCAAACCATAGGGATTTCTATTGGCTGACGCCGTGGACGTCATCCAATCACAGCGCTCTATTTTGTTAGAGAGTCTTAAGGCAGGCTTAACCTACCAGTCGACACTTTTTGGCTTAATCGCACATTCACATTGAGTAGGCTATGCATGTAACATTATTTCTAAGAGGCCTATAGGCTCATTTAGGTTTAAATAGGCAGGGGGGACAACAGTCTGGTAGGGGTGAGAACAGTCTTTGATGATGCTGTGCGCTTTACGCAAGCATTGCTTGCCCTGGTTGGCCTCGATGGAGGGGGGTGAGGAACCGGTGATGCGTTGGGCAGTTAAGTGGGGTCATCCCTCTTTGGCCTTCACCTACTTATCCTTCACATTACACACTTATCATCCCAATATGCACCTTGCATACATTACATGCATACATTTGCACTATTATTTCTGCACTTTATATCCACTCCACTCCATGTGTACTTGTTGCTTATTTGTATATTGTATTTTGTATATTATGCTAATATGTTAATATGTTACACAGCTCTTCACAGGACAAGTAGAACGCTCCATTGGCTTGAATGGGATTTCCCAAAGTTCTACGGTAAAATATATTCATGTAATTACCGCTGCAAACATATAATTACCGCTGTCAATGGCAACGGGTTTTGTGCTTCTGATACGTCTTTCATATCACTACGCAAGGACTGGAACTTCATTCAAAAGTGAATGTCTAGAGTGTTAACACCTTTTGAAAGTATCTATCTATCTATCACCTCTAGCCGAAGTGAAATTGCTTGTGTATGTAAGTATAGTGATAAGTGATAAGTGCTTGTGTATGTAAGTATAGTGATAAGTGATAAGTGATTCTGATTCTGACTTTGGCTAGAGAATGGCCTGAATGCCACAGGCAGGAAGACAAGTTTTCAAAATAAAAACCATCATTATTTTTTTGTACAAGACACATTTTCCCCTTGGGGATCTGCATGTCCTTTATGGAAATAAGTTGACGGATATCTGACGGAGCGACGGATAACTTTAACCCCTGAAAGTTATATATGTACTGTATATATATATAAAAAGTTATATATGTACTGTGTATATATATATATATAAGTTATATATGTACTGTATATATATATAAAAAGTTATATATGTACTGTATATATATATAAAAAGAGGTGCCATGAAAAAATAGTGTCACCACAGTCGGTACATTTGATGTGGACAGCCGGATGCCATCTGCACTTGTTGGATTTAACTCTGGAAACCACACAGCAGGACAAACGGAGGTAATTCATAGTTCTAAATTCATGTTATTTGACTATAAACTGCTTGCAAGCACACTCATACACTGTAAAACCCGACAAGTTAATTGAACTCAAAAAAATTGGTGAAACCGATTACACAAAAAAATTTAAGTAATAGTAACTCGGTTTTGCTAAGTCAAAGAAACTTACCTTTTTTAATTAGTCTTCACTAGCAAATTTTGAGTGTGTTCAACAAGGTTTTTTTAAGTTAAAGAAACATCAACTACATGAGTTCACGGTAATTAATAAAATTAAGCTTAGATAGCTTAATTGGATTTATTGATGTCAGCCTGAAATATTTCATTTTGCTTCAACCAATTCTTTAAATTAAATTTAAAACTTAAAAGTTTTAATTTCCAGAAAGTTGAACAAACTTGTCAATTTTGATTAGTTTCAACTAAGGACTTGAAAGAAAATTATTAAAAAGGTTGACAAAGGCCAGTGAAATTCTTCTTAATCTTTTATTTTCATGTAAACCATGGAAACAAATACAGGTTGGAGTTCAGAACAGGGCTGTAGTGGAGGCTAAATTCAAATAAACACAGTTTAGATCAAGGGCATAAAGACTAGATAGATAGATAGATCGATAGACAGATAGATAGATAGATAGATAGATAGATACTATCTATCTAGATAGATAGATAGATAGATAGATACTTTATGACAAATGCCTGACCAATGCTAGGAAATTCAACAATCATTTCAATCCAAAACAACAGGAGTCTTCTTTGGGCATAGGGATGCATTTGCACTGTTCGTGCTGATCAGAATGAGTTCAACAGTAAGGTCCTCAATATCTGGGAACTCCGATTGAGAGACCTGAAGAAATGAACAAAGAATAATTGTGTGTTAATTGAATATCTAATAGGCATTACATGTCAAGTGATACCATGTCATATTAAGTTTAACATTTTATCTTCAAACTTTTCCAGGGCAGTTGCATTATTGAAATAATTACTTGAAATAATACTAAGTAACTTCCCTGGAGTTTCTTGGTGAAAAAACAAACAGAAAAACAAAAGCTTGAAATGTAACTCCAGCGTTATTCGACACATAGCCCTGTTGTTCGAGGTCACGGCTGTTCGTAAGAATAAAATTAAAAGAATTAAAAAAATTGGTGCAACATAGACTGAGTAGTGGCCCAGCAGCTATTGATAACCTACCAGGGAATTTGGCTTTAGTTTCAGTTCAGTTCAAATGCCTTGTTAGGTTAGTTTAAAGGGGTGGTTCATGATTTTGGACATAGGACCTCATTTCCAAGTTACCAAGTGTGATATTACATTAATACACAGGATTAGGTGTTATAATCCCTTGTGCCAAGATCCAAGATAAAAACACAAGTTGGAGACCGTTTTCAACACGTTTCATCCAGTCCTTCTAGTTGCAGAGTTCGCAGGTGCTAGGCTGGCGCGAGTCAACAGTATGTGTAAGCCTGCCACTAAAAACAGTCTTACCCACTCCATAGTACACCGAGGCAAATAAATATGAAACGTGTTAAAAACGGTCTCCACTGATAAATAACACACTTGCTAACTTGGAAATTAGGTCCTATGTCCAAAATCCTGAACCACCCATTTAAGCTGCTGGACCAGTATTTGCTTTATGTTGTATACTCAATTTTCTCATTGTTTTTCATTCTAATAGCATGCGTTGACCTCGAAACAACAGGCCATGGGTCGCTTAATTCCACAGTTACGCTTTAACTGTCATGTCAATAGAAAACATACTTACTTACATCCCATGTCTTTAGAAAAGTGGCATCATCCTCATGGAGGTAGAAAGGAAGGCCACGGAGCACCACAGCACGTCGGATATTTACATCTGAGGATCGATCCCTGCATGAGAAAACATGGAGTCAAGCCAGTTAATAACTACAAAATGCAATTCAATAGGATTACTTTTCTTTGATAGTACAGCTTCTGAAACCAAAGCATTCTTTTTATCTTAAGTCCATGGAGGAGTTGTAATCTACAAGACCTCTGCTTTCAAAGGGGGTCAAGCACTCTTAGTATGTGGAAACAGGGCCATTGTTAGTAGGCGGTGTGCAATTTCGAGCAAAAACTCAAAATAGGGGGGTAAGTGTAAAGATTTAAAACACATTTGGTCAGAACCACACATGAAATGAATCAATTCCAAGTATTTGTACAAAATAAATGCTTACCTGGGATTCCAACATGATTGCAGGCCACCACCGAACCAATAGGCTATGTCTGCGGGGAAGGACGTCTGATATGATCTCCTTCCTTCTCAATGCCAATGTTGTTTGCATCAACTTCTGAATCTGTGAATTGAAGGACGAATACACATTTGAACATACTGACAATCTCTATTAGGACAATCCACCATCTCATGATGTCGCTTTAAATGCCACTTTAAATGCATCCTTAAATGGCCGAGAACAGTTTGCACATTAAATGGTTGTTTTCAACTACACAGCTGACATGCGAATAATACACATTCTGACTGAGCATGAACTGTGTGTGACCGTGTCAAATGAATTTAGGCTACTGACTTAAATGTGCAGACAGTCAGTAACATGACAGTGGACTAACGTTAATGGAGGAAACATTGCTAACATGCTGTAAACGATAATGTTGCAGGACCTGTGCCCTGTTATCAAGCAGTGCACCACAAAGCTTGCACTTCCAAGCTATTGTGTTAAATAGTGCTAACGGGGGTTAATTAGTTCATATTTTTAGTACTCACATTGGCAAATTGAGTTAGATCGCTGGCTGATCCAGCAAGTGCTGGCATACAGCAGCCAAATTCTTAGCTGCTAGTGCTAGCTAGTTCTAACCGGATAAAGTTACGTCACGTAGCCTAAGACAATATTTTCAAACATTCGGGTTTTTAAACAATATGATAAAGGACGTGCTTTAGGGTCAACATGCACCTCACTTTTCCACTTACGTTTAATTGCGGGTTTTCTCTCTTCTCGTCGTCTCCTCTCTCGTCGTCTATTTTCACTGCTCTTGTTCTCGTCTCTTGTCATCTGGTGGTCGACCGTTGCCGGCGTCGCTTGTCACTCGGCGTTGGTGCTGTACACACGGTCCACGTATGGCAGAAGATCCGCCTACAAATTTGCTACAATTTGCGAAGTTTCCCACGCTTTCTATTTTTTCAAATTACTTAAAGCGGATGAGTGCTGTCAACTTAAAAGTTCAAATTTGTTCAAGTAACACAGACGATTAGAGTACTATTAACTTTTTTTCATTTTTGAGTGTTTACAAATCAAAAACATTGTTTTACTTGTACTGTTCGGTTTTACAGTGTACACGACACACACACTACTACAACCACTATCCATTCAGCCCTGAGAAAATGTGTGTGTGTGTGTGTGTGGTTAACAGTGTCTGCCTCTTAAGGTGGTGTTTACAGACAGAGCTGCCAGTCTCTGCTCAGAGGATAATTCGCCCTCCTGCAGATGCTATTCACCTGGGAGTCCATCTCCTGAGCTCCCAAGACAGACACAAACACTCAGACCCAAGCACACAAACACACACAAATGCAAATACACACACACACACACACACATGCAAATACAGACACAAACACTCAGACCCAAGCACACAAACACAGACACACGCAAATACAGACACAAACACTCAGACCCAAGCACACAAACACACACACATGCAAATACAGACGCACACACACACACACATTGTAAAAAGTAAATCATTGGTTCAAAGTAAATAAATTGATGTAATTGATCAAAAATCTATTCAATCTTGACTCAACATTTAAAAAAAACATTCAGTTTAAATGTATTCTGTTGGGACAAAAACAGTTTGTTTTAATTGGCCCAATTTACAAATATGACTTTTCTTTATTAATTTAGTGTAAATAATCCATTCTCTTCACTCTGAAATACTTACTCCATGAAAACCAATTTTGAAGTTTGAAGGTTAAACAAATTATTTTAAATTGAATTTAATTGAAAATATGTTCATTCATTATAATTTGAGTTTTCTAACCAATTTAAACAATAATTTGATTACATGAATTAGATCTCACAACAATAAAATGTTATTTATTATAAAAAGTATTTGAATAATCAAGTGTTGAATAATCATCTCACATGACATAAAATATTGTTAGCACAATACAGAAAAATATCAAACATGAGTAATTATTACAAAAGTATTACAAATATCTTTCAATAGTCATTCAGCATAGCATGAAATGTAACATTTACATTCATCCATTTAGCAGATGCTTTTATCCAAAGTGATTTGCAGCAAGAGAATAGCATTCTAGCTACAATGCAGAAGAAACCTTATAACTGGAAATTACTACTGCATCTGCCAACACCCTCTTGGGGGGCAGCCGTGGCCTACTGGTTAGCGCTTCGGGCTTGTAACCAAAGGGTTGCCGGTTCAATCGCCGACCAGTAGGAAAAATGTGGACGGGGGAAGTGATTGAGCACTGCTCTCCCATGCCCACATCCACGGTTGAAGCAAGGCACCTAACCCCTCACTGCTCCCAGAGCACCGCTGGAGCAAAGCCCCCCCCCCCCCCCCCCCACACACACACACACACACTCAGACAAAGACACACACACACACTCCCTCCCACCACAGACAGCTCTGCTCAGCTCAGACAAACACACACACACACACACTCCCTCCTATCAGACAGACAGCTCCGCTCAGCTCAGACAGGTGTCTAGAGAGGAGAGAGGAGGAGACTCTGAAGAGATGTACAACTACAGAAAAACACTCTGTCTATTCAGCCCTGAGAAAGTGTGTGTGTGTGTTTGACAGTGCCTGTCTCTTGTGGTGGTGTTTACAGACTTAGGTGTCACTCTGAAAACATAGAATAATTCTCCCTCTGTCTCTCTTCTTCCCTCCACCATTCTCTTTCTGTTCTCACCCATTCCTCCCTCTCTCCTCTCTCTCTTCCCTTCTGTTCTCACCCATTCCTCCCTCTCTCCTCTCTCTCTTCCCTTCTGTTCTCACCCATTCCTCCCTCTCTCCTCTCTCTCTTCCCTTCTGTTCTCACCCATTCCTCCCTTTCTCCCCTCTCTCTTCCCTTCTGTTCTCACCCATTCCTCCCTCTCTCCCTTCCCTTCTGTTCTAACCCATTCCTCCCTCTCTCTCTTCCCTCCATTCCTCTCTATCTAAGAGTTTTTCGGCTCAATCAAATCAGGCCAGTGTGATGATGCTGGTCTTTGAGTCCTCATTTGAACGCTTCTTCTCCGTTCCTCTCTATCCATCTCTCTCTTTCTCTCTCCCTTCCTCTCTCTCCATCTCTCTCTCCCTTCCTCTCTATCCATCTCTCTCTCTTTCTCTCTCCATCTCTCTCTTTCTCTCTTCCTTCCTCTCTCTCCATCTCTCTTTTTCTCTCTCCCTTCCTCTCTATCCATCTCTCTCTTTCTCTCTCCATCTCTCTCTCTTTCTCTCTCCATCTCTCTCTCTTTCTCTCTTCCTTCCTCTCTCTCCATCTCTCTCTCTTTCTCTCTCCATCTCTCTCTCTTTCTCTCTCCATCTCTCTCTCTTTCTCTCTCCATCTCTCTCCCTTCCTCTCTCTCCATCTCTCTCTCCCTTCCTCTCTATCCATCTCTCTCTCTTTCTCTCTCCATCTCTCTCTTTCTCTCTTCCTTCCTCTCTATCCATCTCTCTCTCTTTCTCTCTCCATCTCTCTCTCTTTCTCTCTTCATCTCTCTCTCTTTCTCTCTCCATCTCTCTCTCTTTCTCTCTCGCTCTTTCTCCTCAGCCTCTCATCCCCCTGAAACACATTATCTAAAATCACACAGAAAGACAGATGGGTATATAAGGCAAACATTTAACTAAGGACATATCACACACACACACACACACACACACAGGAGCTACCTTCCATACCGAGCACTGAATTCAGCTGGTGCTAAAACAACCAAACAAGCAAGCAAAGTCACACACACACACACACACACACACACACAGAGAAGAGAGAGACCTGTACTGCTATATTTCCTCTTTCAGTGCTTGGACAGCAGGACTGACGGACCAGAGAAACTGCACTGGCCTGCGAAACTGATGCGCGTGCACACACACACAGTTACATACACACACAGTTACACACATTTAATTCATTTATTTGGGATGACCAATACTGATTACAACAACACAGCATTCCAAATATTAATAAAGAGCCCATAGTCTCACACAGCAACACAAACACTGTGCAAGTGCGTACAGCTTTACAGGTAAATCAAGATAAATACATATGATCAGCTGAATCAGGATAAATACATATGATCAGCTAAATCAGGATAAATATATATGATCAGGGGTAGAGATGGCACCGCCTTCTCCATACATGCAGACTGCCTATAATGGCTGACACAGAGCAGTATTTGGCTATTTGCTTAGATTTTGTCTTGTTAAGTCCAGCAATTTGCAATCCTCTAACACAGAGTCTATGAACATGTCCAAGGTTACCATAAATAAGTACAACCATTTTTGTGCTATAACCACCTACTGAAAGAGCATGAGTTAATGGCTGGTATTTAAAAAAAAGATTCTGAGAAACACAGGTCCATGTACATGTCAAAGCAACAACCCACTTCCAGAATCACAACAGTTTTTAAAAGATCATCAACAACAACAATGTCAGGAGTGTTTGGAGAGTCTCTGAGAACACTTTCTAGAGAGTTGTCATTCAAGTGTGTGAACCAGTTCAATTGTATTTTTTTGTTTGTGTGTATTACACACACACACACACACACAGTTACACACACACACAGTTATGTCCCGATACCATTTTTTTTTAAATCGTTATGAGTACGAGTATTTACATTTGTGTACTTGCTAGCATTAAACTGCAATGAATTTTCTTCTCTGCTCTGATTGTTACAATAAGCCTAAAATAAATATAAATAATAATGAGTAATAAAATATATAATAGCAGGCTATTTCAAACAAAAAATAAACAAACAATTCTGTCTAAAACAAGCCTCCACACTGGCACTGTGTCCATACCTTAATTAAACAAAATATTAACTAGACAATTTTGCTTTGTCTCTCTCAGTAAAATCTGATAGGCAAACCAAACATGACCCCACGAGACCTTTGTAACATTGGTGTGGCTCCTTTAAGTGTGTGAAGTGTGTGGAGGGAGTGGCTCATGTAAGTGTGTGGAGGGAGTGTGTGGCTACTTTAAGTGTGTGGAGGGAGTGGCTACTCAATGAGAGGAACAGAGAGAAGATGCTGCTGTTGCAGAACCTGTCTACTGATTGCAGCTAAAGCAGAGTTGGTGAAGGAGACTTGCATTGTTTAAACTCCTGGCCATTAAATAAAGCGGTGGTTTCTTTGCACACTACATCTTGCATCTGCCTGTTGCTCATGACATAGGCTATAGTAGAAGTGAATTGGGCGCTGACTTTGGTCTTGGAACATACTGTATAATGATCTGACTAATGCGACGATCTGGCAGGGATAAAGGTGGTGGTGGTGGGGTAATGTTTCTCAGTATAAATGACCAAAACGTTTGCTAACAAAACACTATGCAAATCAGAATTATCTACTGAAACGAAACCCCATGGAGTTTGTTTTTTATGCTGGGCTACTTATCACCAACTAGCGCGAAGTACAGAGCTACACTAACACACCAGCGCAATTTAACTGATGAGCGTTACACGGACAATTTCAAAGCAACTCCAGTTTCAAAGGATGTGAATGTTCCAAGAAGTTGAAAATATGAGGGGGGGGGACTCCTTATTGGTCTAGTTCCGATGCTTTAGTGCTGGCAGTCATAGCCACACTGCCGATGCTTTAGTGCTGGCAGTCATAGCCACACTGCCGATGCTTTAGTGCTGGCAGTCATAGCCACACTGCCGATGCTTTAGTGCTGGCAGTCATAGCCACACTGCCGATGCTTTAGTGCTGGCAGTCATAGCCACACTGCCGATGCTTTAGTGCTGGCAGTCATAGCCACACTGCCGATGCTTTAGTGCTGGCAGTCATAGCCACACTGCCGATGCTTTAGTGCTGGCAGTCATAGCCACACTGCCGATGCTTTAGTGCTGGCAGTCATAGCCACACTGCCGATGCTTTAGTGCTGGCAGTCATAGCCACACTGCCGATGCTTTAGTGCTGGCAGTCATAGCCACACTGCCGATGCTTTAGTGCTGGCAGTCATAGCCACACTGCCGATGCTTTAGTGCTGGCTAGTGCTGGCAGTCATAGCCACACTGCCGCCTGCTTTAGTGCTGGCTAGTGCTGGCAGTCATAGCCACACTGCCGATGCTTTAGTGCTGGCAGTCATAGCCACACTGCCGCCTGCTTTAGTGCTGGCAGTCATAGCCACACTGCCGCCTGCTTTAGTGCTGGCTAGTGCTGGCAGTCATAGCCACACTGCCGCCTGCTGCCCTAATACCCGCGACCGCTGTCCAGTCTGCTCTCTCTGTGTGTGTGTGTGTGTGTGTGTGTGTGTGTGTGTGCTGAGGCTCTGCTTTGGATGTCACTGTCTGCAGCTTTCCTTAGAGGACGTGTCCTCTACAACCTTCAGCAGACAGTGTGTGTGTGTGTGTGTATCAGGGCCACATCAAGGTCCTGCTGTTGTCTGAGCTGCTCCTCTCTGGATGTGGCTCTCATCTCCTCGAGTAGAGAGGAAGGAGGTTAGAGTAGAGAGGAGGTTAGAGTAGAGAGGAGGTTAGAGTAGAGAGGAGAGGAGGTTAGAGTAGAGAGGAGGTTAGAGTAGAGAGGAGAGGAGGTTAGAGTAGAGAGGAGGTTAGAGTAGAGTAGAGAGGAGGTTAGAGTAGAGAGGAGGTTAGAGTAGAGAGGAGAGGAGGTTAGAGTAGAGAGGAGAGGAGGTTAGAGTAGAGAGGAGGTTAGAGTAGAGAGAGGAGGTTAGAGTTGAGAGGAGAGGAGGTTAGAGTAGAGAGGAGAAGAGGTTAGAGTAGAGAGGAGGTTAGAGTAGAGAGGAGAGGAGGTTAGAGTAGAGAGGAGGTTAGAGTAGAGAGGAGAGGAGGTTAGAGTAGAGAGGAGGTTAGAGTAGAGAGAGGAGGTTAGAGTAGAGAGGAGGTTAGAGTAGAGAGGAGAGGAGGTTAGAGTAGAGAGGAGGTTAGAGTAGAGAGGAGAGGAGGTTAGAGTAGAGAGGAGAGGAGGTTAGAGTAGAGAGGAGGTTAGAGTAGAGAGAGGAGGTTAGAGTTGAGAGGAGAGGAGGTTAGAGTAGAGAGGAGAAGAGGTTAGAGTAGAGAGGAGGTTAGAGTAGAGAGGAGAGGAGGTTAGAGTAGAGAGGAGGATAGAGTAGAGAGGAGAGGAGGTTAGAGTAGAGAGGAGAGGAGGTTAGAGTAGAGAGGAGGTTAGAGTAGAGAGAGGAGGTTAGAGTAGAGAGGAGGTTAGAGTAGAGAGGAGGTTAGAGTAGAGAGGAGAGGAGAGGAGGTTAGAGTTGAGAGGAGGTTAGAGTAGAGAGAGGAGGTTAGAG
>NW_027468657.1:2618515-2628515 GCF_046254945.1 Alosa pseudoharengus
TGTGTGTGTGCGTGTGTGTATGTGTGTGTGCGTGCGTGGGTGTATGTGTGTGTGTGTGTGTGTATGTGTGTGTGTGTGTGTGTGTGTATGTGTGTGTGTGTGTGTGTATGTGTGTGTGTGTGTGTGTGTATGTATGTATGTGTGTGTGTGTGTGTGTGTGTACGTGTATGTATGTATGTGTGTGTGTGTGTGTGTATGTGTGTGTGTGTGTGTGTGTGTGTGTGTTTGTGTGTGTGTGTGTGTGTGTGTGTGTGTGTGTGTGTGTATGTATGTGTGTGTGTGTGTATGTGTGTGTGTGTGTGTGTGTGTGTATGTATGTGTGTGTGTGTGTGTGTGTACGTGTGTGTGTGTGTGAGAGAGAGAGAGAGAGCCATGGGAGCAGAGCAGGAACACTCAGAGAGCAGAGAACAGTGGAAACGCTCAAAATGCAATTAAGCACAGGAATTAAACCTTGAGCTTCACAAGCATGTGTGTGTTGGTGTGTGTGTGCATGTCAGACAGTGTGTGCGTCGGTGTGTGTGCATGTCAGACAGTGTGTGTGTTGGTGTATGTGTGTGTGTATGTGTGAGACAGAGAGAATGGAACTGTGAGAACACAAAGGAAGCATATCAGTCTTGTGTGAATTTCCATAGTGGAGTTTCATTATGGCAGGCTGTCCTTGGGAGGTGTGTGTGTGTGTGTGTGTGTGTGTGTAGTGGAGCAGGTTGTCCTTGGGAGCGGCCGTCTGGTCTTTTATGTCTCTGTGCAGATGAACAATGCTGGAGCAGAAGGCAGCTTAGAGCTATGGGAGGCCGTATAGTGCAATAACATTGGAATAGTGGCACTACACACTGAACGTACTCGCACTACACACTGAAACACTGACACATACGCACTGGGCACTAGTACCACACTGGAACTCAAACAGCAACACACTGAATTTCCTGCATTACACACTGAATCTGCTTGCACTCACTCTGAAATCACTTGCTCAACACACTGGATTTACTTGCAGCACACACTGAAACTGAAACTGAAACTGCTTGCACTACACACTGAAACAGTTTGCACTACACTGAAAATACTAACACACAAGCTCCTTACAGTAGCCTACACACTGAATTAACTTCCACAACACATTGAAATTTCTTCCTCAACACACTGAAACATCACATGCACTACACACTGAACTCACTTGTACACACACTGAAGTCGCTTACACTACACACTGAACTAACTTCCGCTACACACTGAACTCACTTGTACACACACTGAAGTCGCTTACACTACACACTGAATTAACTTCCGCTACACACTGAACTAACTTCCGCTACACACTGAACTCACTTGTACACACACTGAAGTCGCTTACACTACACACTGAATTAATTTCCTCAACACACTGTAACATCAGATGCACTACACTGAACCTGCTTCCTCATTGAACTTTTTCAGTGCGCCTGAAAGTTGGTATAATGTAACAGGAAGGTTATAATAATCTCAGATTATTATATTAATTTAGATTTGAAGAAAAAGCATGGACCCAACCCACAAACACCCAGGTTCTAATCCAGTCGGTTCTTTTCAAGCAGATCGGAAGTTTAAAAAATAAGTGAAAATTGAGATTAGCGGAAGCAAATCACTTAGCGCCTTTTCACTGAATCATGGATGCCAACAGCCACGAATCTCATGCACCCGGGAGTAGCCCCTGCATCAGCCACATGGAGGGTGCAATCAGCATTTTACGCTCACTGCTAAATACTGGAATGGCAGGGACGATTGCCAATTCTGCTGATTCTGTTGATGCCAGCGTGTCAGAGCTGTTTAGACCAAGACCCCTACCAGGTCCAGCTCCAGCACATGGCAGCGGCGCAACCCCTGATCAAAGAGCACTAAGCGTGCCCCGATTCCAGGCCAGGAGATTTGGAAACTGGAAGTCTCCAAAGGACAAAAAGAGGTAAGGAAATTGTATTGTATGAAGGGGAATGAGAAGAGCGGGGTGTTGTTGCTAGCCTAGCCTACACATAATTGGTTTCTCTGTATGCTGATCGCTAGCCCCTATACTTTGCTTAACCTAGGCTAAACTTCAACTTCAATGAAGTTAGTTAAGATAAACCGCGCCAAAACAGTCTGCTAGCTAGCCTACTACAAAGGCGCAGCATGGTCTTTGATAAATAGCTTAAGTTTTTTCCTTGCTGGAGGTAAGTGTAATGTAATAGAGCCTAGCCTAGCCTATATTGTATTTTTAATGTTGTAAAGTTGTGCATACCAAATGTAGTATGGTCATGAGTATTATTACTATGTAATTGCGAATTGACAGATGATTTATTGTAAATGTAGTAAACTTTCTGACTAAGTTGAATGAATTGCTAGTTAACATTAGTCATTGCTAGTGCACGGTACTACTGTTTGCCCTGGCTCGCTGTCATTTCATTTGGTAGTAAGTTTAGAGTGTTAATTTTCTTTTACCCTCCGTGTGCAGATTTGGAACACGCAGCTGCATTGTTTTAGTTTTACTGTCGTGCATTTGTATTATTTTGGCTTGGTAGGCTTCGTTTAATATGGATTTAATACTGTTTCGAAATCTATGATAACTTGCGAGGGCATTTTGTCTGCGCGGGATGGCATGCTTCTTGAACCCACTGCCAGTTGCAGTCGACTACCGAGTGAATGTGAGATTTAACGTTAGATGCTTCCACTGACAGTAAACGTTGTGAATTGCAAATCGTATACGGTTACGATTAGCAGCTAACTCGCGGACTCGCGGTGTGTGAATTAAATGCTGCCCTACAATGCCATGCTTACTACATTGGAATGCTATTATAGAATGCCTTGCGAATTAGCCTAATGGTAGAATGTTGTGTTAGAATGTTAACGTGCTGTGTAAACTTTAGCTCCGTCCCTCTAGTTCAGCTGAAAGTTCCATTATACAATCGCATTAAAAGTTAAAGTATGTTTTGCTAAAAGCAGGTCCTATTGTTTTTTTTGCGTGTTCACGCGAGACGAAGGGGTCTCCCATTCTCTTTGGGCGCAAGGGCTAGGGCTACCTGGCCCTTCAAACGAAGCATCAGCAGCGGAAGATAAACTCCACTGGCAAAGGAGACGTTTGAATTTGGTATTTCTATTAAAGGTTAGAAACACGGTAGTGGTGTTATGTGTTATATTCAGTCTTATGACCGCGAAATGTACAATATTCAGTCACGTTTTACTTCATAACATAATTTGTCTGTGATGAAGGTTAGCAATGCTAACGTTGGTTACAACTGTACCAATGCGTTTCTTTTTAAGCTATGTCTCTTATGTGTTAGTCCGCAAAATGACCGTATAGTGAAAGTTTGGACTTGGATCCGTTGGCACGGTATTTTCTGTAGGTAGTGAACTGACATATCGTCTCATTTCCTAGGGGAATATTTTCACCCCTCTCACTTGTCACTCTGCTTCAAGGGATAAGGGATAGGCAAAGGGGAAGGGGCAAGACAAGAAATTGTGCCAGCAGTAAAGCCACTGATGTATGTGGTCTAAACTCCCTTTTCCATTATGTGTCATTTTCAGGCCAAGACTGTTGATCCACAAGACTTTCAACAAGGATGTCATCCTTCTCCCCTCTCCCAATATCAAGGTTGTGGTAAGGCACAAACAAAAGAGACGACTGCATGAGCAGGGATACATCCTTAATATGTTCGAGTTTAACAAGTCCTGGGATGAATCTACAGTTATAACAAACATTGTGGAGGCTTTCAGAGCAAGAGGCAAACTCCCTGACAATGTTACGTAAGTTAAATCCAAAGCTATTCCACAGATGATACAGTTTTATACCGTGTTTATAATTGACTAAATATCAGGAATGCACTGATCCAAGTTTTTCCATTTTGATACAGATACCGATGCTTTTATCAGGGTTACTACGCAGTCTTGAAAAGTATAGAAAAGAATGGAATTTGATTTGAATATTTTCCAGGTTACTGGAATAAGTATGAAAAATAGGAAAGAGGATATGGAAGATGTCCTGATAAGGATATGGATATGGAAAAATATTTGTGTTTCCAGACTATTGGAGCCATCATTAGATCATAAAGTTTGGTTGGATATAGATCCTAAATGGTCAAATGTGTGCTGCTCTAGGTCATACAGTGAGCGCACACCAGGCCAAGGTCAGATGTCTTATAGTGTCGGTATGCACAACTCTACCAATATTGGCTGACCTTGGACAGCTCATTTGCCATGGTGGCAGTCAGTCAGTATCATGGTTAGTTCTCTGAAGTCAACCTGGTGTGCACACACTATTTTATATGTTATTTGCTGCTGCTAGGGTGCGTCTAGATTTCTAGGCTATAAAGGTGTCACTATATTTCTCCAACTCCATTACTACACAGTAACGGAGCTGTTTAGCTTTCACAGTTCTCAGTTGTGTCCATGTACAGTACCAAGTAGGACTCTGTGGACGGATATGGAGAAGTATAGCTTATATTCAAATAGCTCTGTTTTAAGCCAGCTTCATTGGCCCTGCAAATTGTCTTCAAAATACATATAACATATTTAATATCTTCTGTGCTTAACTGATGATGCGATCACAAGTCTTACAAGCCTTTTCCTCTTTCAGTTTGCATGTGCTCATGCCTTGTGGCTACCAATTGGTTACCCCTTCCCTCTGCAGAGGCCAGCTTCTAGATGCGACTCTTATACAGAAAATCTTTAACAGAGCTAGTATCTATGTACGGCCATCAGAGTTTCTTGAGGTGAGTTTTATGAATGTGATATATGCATACCTTTTATACCTGCACTCCCATACTTTATGCTTTTATGTTTGTACAGTAAAAAACGATAAGCAAAATGAGTTTACCATGGAAGGGACCTTTTGACCAAGTGATTATCTGTCTTTTTTTCTAAGTCTTTTCTCAGTGACAGTACAGAGAGTGAGGAGGAAATGGAGGAGGTGGAGATGACTTCCTTTCCCCCTCGTGCTCAAGGCCAAGATGAACCCCCTGCTCCCCCTCGTGCTCAAGGCCAAGATGAACGCCTTGGTCCCCCTCGTGCTCAAGGCCAAGATGAACCCCCTGGTCCCCCTCGTGCTCAAGGCCAAGATGAACGCCTTGGTCCCCCTCGTGCTCAAGGCCAAGATGAACCCCCTGGTCCCCCTCGTGCTCAAGGCCAAGATGAACGCCTTGGTCCCCCTCGTGCTCAAGGCCAAGATGAACCCCCTGGTCCCCCTCGTGCTCAAGGCCAAGATGAACGCCTTGGTCCCCCTCGTGCTCAAGGCCAAGATGAACCCCCTGGTCCCTCTCGTGCTCAAGGTCATCCATTAACAAATAATGGCAGCAATTATGGGGCATACATCAACCTCATCAGTGTTTTGTCAACGGACGAAGAGGAGGATGAGGATCTGTGTGCAGCCATTGCAGCTAGCATGGAAGACCAGAAGTAAGTGTGTTCTATCTGTCTTACGTTTCACATACATTTCATTGTATGCATGAAATTTCGTTTGGTTCTAAAAATCTTTCAAATACCATTATGAACAGTCTAACAAACAACTTGGGGCCATGGGTTACTACTACACTCAACACATTTCTCCCACCTAAATCCAAAGAACCCTATAGAGCTCAACAGTCCCGCCCACAACCCGAGAGAGCGTATGTTCCGGATGTCTCCAATCGACGTCTGGAAAAAAATGTATCTTAAGAGTTTTAGACCATGCCTAACTCTGTTTTTTACAGACACGGCAAGACGGATGTTCCTATCCAGGTCATCTTAGAAGAACTTGCCTCCAAAATTGATTATTCACATCCCTCGAAATTCAACATAAATAGGAGCAACGTCCTTGATGGTGCCTTTCGTGGATTTCGGAGAAAGACCTATGACCCCAAGAACTGCATATCAGTCCGTTTTTCGGATGACCGGGGGATGAATGAGGAAGCCGTGGACCTGGGAGGGCCAAGACGGGAATTCCTCCGACTCCTTTTAGAATCCTTGGCCCGGTCCAGAATGTTTGAAGGGGTGGATGGCCATCTTAATCTTGCCCTGGATTGCACAGGTTTGTGATGCATATTTGGGCTATATGTGCACTGTTTTAAATAGTTTGCTGTTGTTAGATTAATAAATGACAGCCCATATTTGTCAGCTACTATGCTGTCCGAACCAGAACTTTAGAACAGGGGTTCTCAAACTTTTGTGGGCCGGGGACCCCTCATGGAGTGGAAAATTCTCCCAAGGACCCCTCATAATCACAACACATAAAACTTAAGTTAATCATGTAGCTGTATAGCCTTTTATTCTGTTAGATGCTTATGTTATATGTATTCTAAAAACATAGAGTGCTAATACCACAACGGTCATGTTAGCAAACTTTGACAGTATGTAGGATTTTTTAATTTTTTTAAAGGATTGTTGTTTCTTTGTCAAATGTAGGCCTATTGTGTTGAACACATAGTGTTTGCTTCACATAACTTTCATTTATTGGCGGTTAATTAATAGTATTGATGTAACGTATCAGCAGATCAATTGGGCAAATACTGATACTGTAGCATTTTTCGCCATATAAGACAATTTCATATTTTGTAGTAAACTTCACTACCATTGTGTAATGATGCTGCTATTATGCTTAGCCCAAAACCATGAGAAATTGTGGTCTATCACTTATGGTAAACTACTGACTGTACTTGTACTTCATTTGGCCCCTGGCAGTTGGGTTGAGCCCTTGAGTGGCCCAAGGTTTCTTCCTAAATAACTACCAAGAGGGTTTTTCCTTGCCCCTGCTACTCTTGGGTGTTACTTGTAACATCTGTTTAGTGGCGCGAGACAATTGTATTGTATTTGCCTCTGTACAAATATAATTGAATTCAATTCAATGTTCTATTTCATGTAGCTGTCCGAGAGGACCAGTATTTCTTGGCCGGCAGGGCTATTTCTGTCTGCCTTGTCCACGGAGGTCCACCACCCTGCTTCCTCTCCAGGACATTATTTGAGGCAATCGCAGAGGACCCTCAACAATGCAGGCCAGTGTTGAACGATGTGGTAGACTGTGATCTGCGCCAAAAAATTGAACAGGTTTGTTCAAAGCAGTGCTGGATAATAATGGTCAGGGTTTCTGCAGAGTCTTTAAAGTCTAAGAATGAAAAATGTGAGTTAAAGGCTTTAAAAAGTGTTAAATATATTAACATATTATTAATTTGATATAAAATACATTTAGGATAGGTGTTACATTGGTCTGTGTAGTGAATTATATGCTGTAATTGCTTGTCACTTATCTGTACTTGGGATAACTCTGATGAAACTCTTATTTTAACAACTACTTTTTTGTTATTGTTTAAGATTTCTGAGTCAAAAACACTCAGTGAACTTCAGAGTGCCATAGAGCCCATGATTGACTATTTGGCAAATGCCGGATGCCTGCACAGCATTGAATTAACGGCCAAGGATCAGTTGGTTGCAGACATTTTGCATTTCCAAGTAATACAGCGCGTACAAGGACCTTTTGAAAGGTATTCTTTAATTAATTGAATGGACTACTCTACAAGTTGTACAGATCTTGTGCTATATCAACTTCTTTTAAAGGTGCACTATGAGTGTCTGCATGGTTTCAGGGTAGGGGGTGGGGTTTAGGGTGGGACTTTTTCCGCGTTTCCCAACCGTCTTGTCAGTGATTGGCTGAAATTTGGTTTGTTATATTTTGGTGCACAGCCTGTGATTTCATTGAAATGAATGAAAAAAACTACAAAAATGGGTAGAATAAGGTGAATACAAGATGTGGTTACCATCCTCTGTTTGCCACCTAGTTGTTAGTGAGTCAATTGAGTCAAATTGAAGATAATTTAATTTAACAATTTAACTCTGTTTAAACATAGTATGAACTGATAATGCAGTAAGGATAATATAATTCTGTCTTCACAGGTTCAGAGAAGGCCTCAGGACACTTGGGGTACTTCAAAAGTTACAAATGAATCCTGAGTCTTTCAGTGGAGTCCTATGCCACAGCAAAAGTGACTTGACAAGTGAGGTGATGGACAGACTGTTCAGCGTAAAATTGTCAACACCTGGAAGCAATCGAATGGCCACAGAATCCAATGTCGTGGCATTTTGGAGAGATTTTTTGCAGGACGCAGAAGGTAGGTAGCTCAAGTTTTCAGGTGCTGTCGATAGGTATAAGAATTACCGAATTTTGGGCAACGCAGACCAAATAGCGAAACGGCAGCCAATGCTAACTGATGAGGGCATTAAAGTTTTGTTTTCATATGCCCGCATCTTTTAGCATTAGCTGCAAGTTTGCATATTCGGTCTACGTTGTACCAAATGCTGCTGTTCTGTTACCTACCGATAGCACTCCATAGCCTCAAAGAACAGGGTTATGGACTGATTGACTCTGGATTCGTCCTTTAATTCACTTAAAAATGTGATGGAAAAAGGACTTATATATTGGGGTATCACACATATTTTAGCTCATGATGGATATGGGGAGCTCTTTACATTACATTACATTACATTTAGCAGGCACTTCTTGACCAAAGTGACTTACATATGTCAGCTATATTACAAGGGATCACACTGTCCCCGGAGCAACTTGGGGTTAAGTGCCTTGCTCACTCTTTAGTTTTCACTCGTGGTTCTTACTTCATCATTACATTGACATTTCTAAAAATTTGTAAAGATGGCTTGAAAATTAAGATATAGAAAACTTCCAGTGTACAGTTTCATGTGACTTCTGATATGATGACTCAACCATTGTAGTACTAATGTTGCAATTGCAAATTGTCTTTTTTTTCTCTCTCTCCAGAGGAATCAGGAGAGAGCCCTACATTACACGACATTCTCCAGTTCGCAACTGGATCGAATGAAGTTCCCCCTATTGGATTTTCGCCACAGCCTTCCATTGAGTTCTTACACGAAGGGGGGAAATATCCTATAGCAAACACGTGTGTAAATTTTCTACGATTGCCGATCCATACCAACTATGATTCCTTTAGGGAGGCCATGGACTTTGGAATCCGCAACACCCAAGGCTTTGGCATGGCATAAAACCAGAAAATTCACATACTTCTTACATAGATATTATTCAGTGTTCCTTGAGTTAAATTCTTCCGTTCAACATCATGGGAACGATAGAAGGGGGGTGGGGGTATTTAGGTCACTACTGTTTTTTTAAATAGGCCTACATGTTTTCTTTTCTGTTGAATAATCAGCACATTCAGTGTTGTGTGTGTTCTACCGTTGGTTGGACGATGGAAACTGCAGTTATGTGTGGTTTGGTGTGTGTGTGGGGGGGGGGGGGTCACTTTGTTACCGTCATAGCCATTTATGAAATAAAAACAAATGTTTGTAAACTTATGAAGACTTTTAATAACACAGTGAACCTGAACACAGACATTTACCTTAAAGGCAGATAAGTCAAGCCTGTGATCTTTTGCCTATGCACCCTATAGCATTTACCTTAAAGGCATATAGGGCAAGCCTGTGATCTTTGCCTAAGCACCCTATAGTTAAGTAAAAGGTGGCAGGTGACAGCCCTCTCTAGTCATCTCTAAGAAATTGACCAGTGTAATGAAAAGGTTTATCCCAAAGTTTCCATCTTCACTTAGAGGATTAATGAGCTGTTGAATCTCTGTCATGGTTAAGTGGGTAACCTCAAAAATGTTGTCAGGGACTGAAATGCCTTGCAAATCTGTAGGGCTTGCTGTTGCACCATCAGCTGTTTCATCTAGAGGTTCCAGCACGCCGTTGACCCCTGTGACATCTTGTCCAATGTGTGATATAATGCCCCTGAACCACAGCTGCAGTGGTGTCCTGCTGTTCTCTGTAGACAGGCCGTGGTTATTCCACTGACTCCGGAACTGTCTTACGGACCTCTGAATACGTGGTAAGAACACATAGTGTAGTGCAAACAAGTGTAGTTCTGATAGTGAGTCCAGTACGTTCTGCGTTTCCATAAATGTAAACAGGTCAGCATAAAAGTATGACACAACGCGGTTTAACTCTGCCCAAAGTCTTTCTATGCGTTGGTTGTGCACACTGCGACCTACAATTATGCTTCTCC